>NW_018108430.1:26835-34043 GCF_000183805.2 Loa loa | reverse complement strand
CTTCGACAATATGCGCATAAAGACATGCACTTCGACTATATGCACATAATAACATGCACTTCGACTATATGCGCATAATAACATGCACTTCGACAATATGCGCGTAATAACATGCACTTCGACAGTATGCACATAATAGCATGCACTTCGGTAACATTCACATAATCGGCTTATTGCTGATTTTATAAAACATAAAGAAATAGTAAATATATAATAGATATCGATTATTGCAGTAGAATGACAAATTGTCGCACATTTCAAATTCATTCCAAGCGATGAGTCATCATCTGTAAAACAAATGCATGACGAATTTTTATTGAATTGTGATGAAATCACAAAGTTTGGAGGAAATAAAAGGGTGAGAAGAAATGTTAGTGAGAAGAGTTTCCATTCTATACTCACTGCCGAACATCGATCGATTCCTATGTACTTTCTAAAGTGATAAAAACAGTGCTATCATCCTTCTTCTCTTAATATTACCCGCCTTATCTTCCCAATTTATCTTCCGGATTCGTTCATTTATCGTTCCTATCTATTTTCCGGATATCTTCGTCATATATCATATCAGTTTCAATTGATCTCATATTATTTTAATCTTTCTCATTATTAACATGATAATAACTTAGTGAATTTATTGTTATCAGTTACTAATTTTGTCATTATTATAAAATATTAGTGTGTAATTATATGAATTATTATATGAATTAGTCTTATCAGTGCAAATCCGATTACTGATTATTGTACAGAACGGAACTTATCATTCAGTCAGTCACAAATATTCTCATTTCCTTATCAGGTAATATTGCTTGTATAAGAAAAATTATTAATCATATTATTTCCAGACAACATCTATCATACCTTCCTCTCTCACTCTCTCTCTCTTCATCCACTCCACCTACGGGAATTTGATAATCGATCGGTGACAGTTTACCTTTTTATCCTTGCCTTCGGATGTTGCGACAGAGCAATGGGGACTTCTTGGAAAACAACACAGCTGATCGATTGGCATAGCTCCCGCAACTTTATTTATATATACTCTATGGTAGCATTCTTTGAAAAGTAAACAATCAATATGGCATTTGTTTGACTGAAATAAATTTTCGGTTTTGGGGTTTTTTCGGTAAAAAAAAAATTCAATATAAACTAAAAGAAAAAGCTTTCCATACATCTTTGCCATTTCTCATTTGAAATAATAATGCAGGCAGAGGGATATGATGATAAAGATGGATAAGGAAATTTAGAAATATGCGATGATCTTATCCTTATCATTCCTATCATATTTCTTATTATCATTAATATCGTTAACCATTTCAGTTTCAGTGATCGCTTTCTTTTCTTCTCTTAAATAATTTTAATGTGATAGCTTTTCTTTTACTACAAATGATCAAATTTTTTATCAAAAATGAAGTATTTTAAAGAAGTTAGTGTCATCATTTTATTGATTTTATCATTCCCTTATCATCTATCTTCCTACTATTATTCTTACTCGGTTCTTGTTTTGCTTTTTTTCTGAACCAAAATTATAAAATTAATTTTTTTTTTCTTTAGTTCGGAAATGGGCGAATTTCAACGCAAACTAAAAGAAGGCGAAATATTACGCTATAAATCGAGTTTCTTGAGCAAGAAATGGAAAGAATGTTGGGCTATGCTATTCAGTGATTCCGAATTTGTTTGGTACGACAAAAAGGTCACTTTTTACTCGTCATTCTTCCTTTTTTCTTTTTTGGTTGACCTTGAAACAGAAATGATTGTCTTTCCGGTTTTCTTTAAAGCACCGATAATTTACCTGAAATGAATGTTTACAACCACAGATGATTGCTTCAGTTTGATAATCATCGATAATTAATGTTGTAATTACGGAGTCAGTTAATCATCTGAATGCGTTAATTAATTGGTTGCCATTAATTTTTAGAGCTTCTTCCAAGTAACTTAGTTTCAGTTATTTCCTGCTTTTATTTCATACATGTTTTCGTTTCAGGATGATTCGAAACCGGCAGGTTCAGTTTTCTTGAAAGATGTGGTACCGTATACATGTGTTGGACCAATGTGTGATCGAATGCCAGGTTTCTTTACCTTAGATATCTTACTAGATGATGTTATCCTAATAAAAAGATATGAATAACCTGTAAGTTAAGTACTCTATGGGTAGAAGATTAGATGATATAGATGGTAATGAATTTAGGTTATATATTAATTGAATATCATAAGAGTAAATGGTTATATGACGTAAATGAGAGCAAATTTTTGAATACTTCAAATGTTCAAGATTTCATAATGGAAATATTTTGGAGTGATTCGAAGTTCAAATTTTGATATTCTCTAATTTACAGTACGTCGACCAGAGTTACCACAACGATACTCGTTGTATCACTTAGTGGGTATTGGAATGGATGCGCAAGCAAGCAAAGTTCATTGGTTCCTATTCTCTTCTGATTCCGATCTTGAGTAAGTTTATTTATTTCGCTTATGACAATTCTTGCATCTTCTCTTCTATTTGTGATTGACAGTTTTACACGCATTCTCATTTTCAGGTCATGGTTTACGGAAATCATGAAAACCCTACCGAAACCGAATCCTCCTCCAGCTGATGCTCAACAGCTGCCAGCAAGTGGACCGAATGCGCCACCACCTACTTATAGTAAGTTTTTTTCTTTTTAAGGCACTTTCTGGGATTAACTTCTTTGGCACTATCAAACTGTTACATTGTAATGTTTCGTTTATGTATAGCTTATTGAATTCAGATCCTCCTCCGGTGTATCCGACTAGTCCACCTCAAATGGCCAATACGTATCCTAGCCAACCGGCATATAATCCAGCAACAAATCCACCACAACCTCCAATGTATGCTTCAACCGTTCCAGGATATGGTGGTGCTGGTCCTGGTGGTGGTGGTACCACAGTTATTATTGCTGTAAGTTAATTTATTATATGAAGTTGCATTATTTTAATTATTGTTTTTTTTAGGATATAAAAAATTTGAATCTTTTTAGTAATTTGTCTCATTTACAGGATCGAAATGGAAGAGGTTATGGACAACCATATGGTGGTGGTGGTGGTGGTGGTGGTAGCAGTGGTCCTGGTCTTGGGACTGGCATGTTAATGGGCTCATTGCTAGGCTTCGGCCTAGGCAGTATGTGGGGTGGTGGTTTACATTCTGGATTTGGTTGGGGTGGTCACTGTTATCCATCTCATTTAGGAATGGGCAGTGGCTTTGGTGGAGGATATGTGCAGGTAAAAATTAAATGCATGTAATTTTACTTAACTGTGAAGAAAATGAGATATTTTGGCTTTAATTAGGACTATAAAAAGAATTGACACTTTCGATTTCATTTTGCAAAGCTATCAGTTAATTAAGTAAAGTAATTACTTCATTAAAATAATGGTTAGTTGTGGTAATTAATTCGTTATGAAAGTAATTAATTCATTAAGGTTTTTTTGCAAATTTTTAGCAATTTTACTGATTAACTGACGAATACTTTAAAATCGGTAGAAAAAAAAAAAATAATTGTACGGAGGAAATTCAGGATAACGACACATATATCACGAATAACTACTATAACGGTGATCCGGGAGGTACAGTTGGTGAACATAATACAGGATCATCGACTGTCGTCGATACAATCGATTCAACAAATAACCAGGATGTGGTACAAGATTATGATGGCGGTTATGACATAGATGGCGGGAATCAAGATGATTACGGCGGTTACGATGTAGGAGGTGATTATGATGATTCTGGTGGTTATGATTTAGGAGGTGGCGATGATTTTGGTGGTGGTGACTTCGGAGGAGGAGATTGGTAAATTTTCAATAGCATACCATCCCTAATTGTATTTTTATTTTTCAGCAACTTCTATTCCCTATTGTAATATCCTTCAGATAATCTGTCTGTTGTAACTGAATTGTACATTTAATTCCTTGTAAAAATGATTAATGTAGCATCTCTAAGTTAGCTTTGAATTGAATTATTGCAGTGTTCTCAGTCATATTATTTTTTTGAAAATATCCGAAGTTGTTTGCTTCATTTTTTGCCGACCTTTTTTCATTTCCATCATTTCGGGAACACTCGAAATATAATATTGTCATTTATAAAAATGACAAATGGCTTCTTTTCCCTTTTTGCTGTTAAATATCAATATGTGTATTTTCTGAAAAGTCATTTCTTCTTTATAAGGAAATTGAACATTTAGTTCGAAATTTCTTAAAAACAAAAAAAAAAAAAAAAAAAAAAAAATAGAATGGGTGGAACGGGAATGTCAACATTGCTGCACACAGGCTTCATTTTCAAGAATTAAAACAAACTGTTGCAAGCCGAATATGTTCATTCCTTATCTCAACTGATAAGATAAGGCTGAGATTTGATTGTATATTTTGCAATCTTTTTAATCCCTTCAGGTTATATGAGACTTGTTTGTCTTCCCATCCTAGTGTATTCAACTTTTTTCATTCGATTGCTGCTAGTTAATTGATTGATTAACTGATCTCATCATGCAAATATTTAAGTTTTTTCCCTGAAATTTTGGCAGAAAACTTAATTAAGTTTTTAAATAGAATCTACTTTTCCGTTTACGGATTTTTTAAAATAATCACTAATAAAATAAATGTTGGTTAGTGAGTGAGAGATTACACGAAATGTTTCAATCTGCAATTTTTCGATGGATAATTTCTCATTCATTCCGATATCTTTATCATTTGATAAGAAATGATACATTGTAGCAAATGACTAGGCAGTTCAGATAATTAATGATTATATCATATACTTTTGTTTGTAAAACATATTTTTGAATTGATAAAAAGCAGAAATTTGTGAATACGAGGTTTCTCTGCTATATCTTTTTTTTTCTGCTATTTTTCCTGTTTCATTAATTATAAAATCTAATTAATTTTGAAGATATATTAACAAAATGACGGAAAAAAATATTCCTTTTAATTTCAATACTTAAACAGCGAAATGAAATTAACTTCAAATGTACTTTTTCTTTCATTAATGATCATTTTCAAGCAAAAATAAAATTCATCCATTCATGTATTTTAAGCATCAAATCAATTCTTAATTACTTACTTCGTTATTTACTTATCAGCTGTATATTGTTCACTTAATAGTATATGAAGTAAACTTCGATACATAAAAAAGTATCACAGTAGTATAAATAACAAATAATGGGAAACAGATACAAATGCGTTCTATTTTTGAATCACAACCATAATGATAACGAATAAGTAATTTCATTACTTTTTTTCTCTCTAAAACATATAAAGTTGAGAAAGTTGCAACTATTCGATACATTTGATATTACGTTTGAGATATTTCAGGTAGACCATAAACCAAACATATATACATTTACATATATGATATTAGTACTTTTATATTGATTGGAAATTATTGCTTATTTTACTGCTAAAATCCAATTCTTATCATCTCAAAAATCGATTGAAACATTAACATTTGTAATATTTCAATCGTAAATAATAAAGTAAAAGTGATAGGAAATGTAACAAATGTTTGACTTGTAAATGATAATATTTTCAAAAGAAAGTTTTCACGACTAAGCCTTAATAAAAACTATTAAAGCAAGGAAAAATGATCGAATCATATCAAGCTGCAATATAAACGTTTATTAGAGATTTACAAATGTTGACGTAAGAATGATAATTTAGTGGTTGAAACGTGGTCTTAAGTTTTCTCTCTTCAAAACGCTTAAACAATTTGCTTAATCACATGCTAATAAATAGTAAATACTAAACCTTATTGTAATTACTTAGCTTACTTTTCAACTTACTAAATGTATCATACAATGAAATTTAATTGTAACAGAATAAAATTTAAAAGTATCAAATAACCCAATTGAGAATCCCCTGTATTGCTAATCTTTTGGATAATATTGATGAACATTAATCTAGATAGATTTGTTAGATTAAAGAAAGAGAGCAAGTATGGCAACAATAACTACTATATCGTGGATTAGAACATAATCCAATTTTGGTAATCAGTTTACACGTTGTCGGATTACCTTTATCTATGCATGAATCGATCATTTCTATAACTGAAATTTAACATATTGAATTTCAATAGATTAGAAATGATAATGACTTAACTTCCTTTTTTCTTTTCTATCAAAACTACCGATAAATATCATTCATTATTATTTTTAATAAAATGCTAAATGGTTTAAAATTAATTAAATTTGATACCTTTGACATTCAAATGAACAGTATTGGATAAAATAGCATTTGACCCAACCGAACACGAATAATCGCCTACATCTGACTGATGTATTTTGGTAATATATACTTCACTGTGATCATCCTTCATCTACAATTTTGTAGAATAAAATATATATATACATTGGGAAAATTGGAACTAATAATATAATAACAAATAAAATTGGAGGAAATAAATAATTACTTAGTCAATGTCTTGTATGTAAGTTAATTTAAAAGTACTAAAAATTATTCTTCCATAAAAGGTCACCGTGATTCAACCTTCCTACTGATTCATCAACCAAACCTTTGATGATGATGATGATGATAATGACCAATGATGATATTTGTACTATTAAAATGACTAATTCTTTGTTATGAATGTTACAAATGAATGGTAAAATTTCTCCATTTAAGTTACATAGTTTGAAATTTTGAAATTTTGAAATCTCTTTCCTCTCATTCTTACAAAATTCAAAATCTTCTTTTTGGAAACGGGGACAAAGGAAATAATTTGTTGTTAATATATTGTTAATATAATTTCAATTTTTCAATGAAGCTTTCAAGAATGAAAAAATATATGTAAAATAAAAGAGCATTTGAAATGGGAAGAGATAATTGCAACATTTAATTTTATCGTGATCATTTTCGGCATATTTTCTTTCAATATATTAGCGCATTTTGATGAAGAATATGCCGATAATGGTCATTTATTTTTTTTTATTTTTTTTCATTTATTTTTTTTGGCAAAACAAAGCTATCTATACTATAATTTAAACAAATATTTGAACAAATCGTTTCAGATGAAATAATAAATTTGAAAATTTAACGGAATTTAAAAGTTCAACAGAAAATATTTACATATATCCTTTGATTATCGTTAGAAATTTGCAATAGTATATCGTTTTATGCCATCGTATGGGATACTGTCCATTAGTTTTACATCTTAATGTTACTGTCGATCCAACAGGTGCCGGATTATAACCAACAAGGATAAGCGTTGGACG
>NW_018108430.1:22504-26547 GCF_000183805.2 Loa loa | reverse complement strand
TTTTCTTCAATATATTAGCGCTATTTTGATGAAGAATATGCCGATAATGGTCTATTTTATTTTTTTTTTTTATTTTTTTTTTCATTTATTTTTTTTGGCAAAACAAAGCTATCTATACTATAATTTAAACAAATATTTGAACAAATCGTTTCAGATGAAATAATAAATTTGAAAATTTAACGGAATTTAAAAGTTCAACAGAAAATATTTACATATATCCTTTGATTATCGTTAGAAATTTGCAATAGTATATCGTTTTTATGCCATCGTATGGGATACTGTCCATTAGTTTTACATCTTAATGTTACTGTCGATCCAACAGGTGCCGGATTATAACCAACAAGGATAAGCGTTGGACGACTTGATTGTCGCTTATAGAGGTGAATTGAGCTAAACAATAAATACTTCATCAATTTGTTCTTCAATAAGTATCCACTTACATCCGGATATGCATATCAACATCTCCTGAATCATTCTGGATCTCTGGACCATTAAATATTCAAGAACTTGAGTAATTCTAATGCCATAATTAGCAATTACATCCCTGAATAAATAACCATCGGATAAGGATGTCATTTTTGCTTTAATATTTCCAATTTCATCAAATATTCGTCAAGACAGCTCGGATAATAATAATGCTACATTTTAGTACTTATATTCCTAAATAAGTAACCATTCGGATAAGGATGTCATCATCTCCTGAATTTATCTGATGAAACATTCACCAGGACAGCTTAATTAATTCCAACTCTACAATTACTAATTACATTTTCGAATAGGCAACTATTTCCATTTGAAACGATATCATTATCTTCCGAATCTTTCTGATTTCATCAAACATTCATCAAGGGAACATGATATAATTAGTAATTAATAATTACCAATAATGCATGCATTCATCTTCACTGAAGAAACGATTCGCATTGCCTCCACAACCACCATACATAAATACCTTACAGTATCCGACAGATTTATCAAAATACCACATCTGTTGATTATCTTGACATAATCCAACTTCGAATGGCAATAAACAGCTATCTGTAAATAATGCCTGTTTAGAATATAAAAAGTTACTAAATTGATAAGCGATATTTTATGCTACATATCATATCAGGTATTACTATCAATATCATATCAATGCTACATATTATATCAGTACTAATATTAATCATAATAAATCAGACAAAAACTATGCAAATTTAGTGCTGAGCAATTAAGAGATAGGACTGATAATGTTACCCTGTCAAACAATTTCGATCCTTTAAGCTGATCGATAAAATCAATAAATTGTCATAATCGATCGATCAATCAGATTGTCATATAAAATTTCACTTATTTACAAACTTACCTTCCGTTCGATCAATTGTTCCTTTCATTTCTTTTTCCTGTAAACATCTTTGTTCACATAGTTTTCGACTATTAAATCGATTACCGTTACCACGACAACCACCATATGTAAATTGCATGCATTGTGAAATGGTTGCATCATAGTACCATTGTGTTACTGGATCATCACATGGACCACTTTCACGATCTAATAAACAAATATCTTTCTCTGAAATAATAATTAAAATAAAATGTCATAGGTCAAATATATTATATATTTGGTATGAAATGATTCGATTATACAATAATTATTTAAACGAACCATCATTATCAGCATAAAATAGTATCTCTGAGGTACAAAGATGTTCACATTCAGCTTTTGATGAAAATCGATTACCATTACCACCACAACCAGTATAAATGAATATATGACATTCGCCAGCATCCATATTGTAATACCATTTTGTAATACCTAATTCACAATGACCACGGTCCATTTTCATTGTACATACATCTAAAGAATTCATCTTATCATTTTTAAATCTCATTTTTTTCCTTTTTTAGAATTAAACTGAGATTTTACATAATTTTAGAATCGAACAAATACCTAATTTAGCTGTTTTTATTTTATTAAAGTAAAAACATTTTAAGTAAAAGTTAAAAAATGATATCATTTAAAGAAAAGTGATGAAAATTTTTGAGGATAACTTGCTAATTTTACTGCTTTATTCAGATATTTAAGTAATTAAATACCACTATTTCTATATTCTCCACAAGCTCTTAAACAAGCTTCTTCCGAAGTAAAGTAATTAGCATTATGTCCACAACCAGTATAGATAAATGTTTCACAATGATTTGTTTCGGAATTATATCGCCATCTTAATATTTCACCAAAACAAGGTCCCACATCTTGTGGTAATAAGCATAGCTCTGTAATTTTTAAATATTAATTAACACTAATTAATTCTTTATTTAATGAAACAAAAAAAATCATTATATAAAAATTAAAGCACCTGGTAAAGAGATGGATTGAAATTTGAGTCTTTGAATAGTATCAACCATTATCATTCGTCCTTCATTATCATCATCATTATCATTCTCCTTGCTAGATATATCATCCAATTTAGATGCTATTGTACTAGTAAAAGTATCAGATTTCGTTACTGTCGTTACCGTAGTCATAGTAGTCATTGAGATATCGTTGCTTGCTTCTGATATTGAAATTTTCTCAAAATTACCACTCTATAAGATGAAAAATGCGTCACCATCACATAAATATATTGTATGAATAAATAAAAATAATTTTACGTAAACGGAATACCAGATAATTTCCATCATCCACGTGAAAATTCCGTGCAGCGTAAACATTATGCCGGATATTTTTCTGGAAACGATTAATACGTCCATTAAATGATATAGCATTCGGTTCGAGATCCTGTTAATATATTACAATTCTTTTTTTAAATTATAATTTTGCTACCCGAAACATTTCATATATTTTCCGTATTTTTCAATTAAATTTTACCGATTTCTACCGGTTTATTTTTGCTAACCCTGATCTCTGATCTCTGTACTTATTATCAATTTATTCTGTATTATATGATATCATTATCATTATTCTCTTTTGTTATATAGCTAATCATATATAATTGCATGATAGTTTAGCAGCGATTATTCCATTTTTAAATAATTATCTGATAATTTGCGAAAAAAAAAGAAAAAGTTGCAACTACGGTATGTTTTCGAATGATATTAATTAATATTCATTAACACTATTCAATATTCACTAACACTAATTAATATCCATTATTTTTTTATGGCTAAAAATTTGTAAATTTTTACGCTTTTACAATTTTCACGAAGTAATTTTAATTTATAAATTTATAAATTTAAAGAAAAAAATTAGCAAGTTTTAGCAAAAAAAATACCTTAAAGTTCAAAGGCATAGTACAATTACCAATGCAATCATTCATATTATCAAAACCATTTCCATTTCCAATACAATTACCATAAAAAAACGGCAAACATTTATCAAGTGATTTATCATAATAATATCGTTCTACTGTTGATCTAAAATTGATAGAATTGAGTAAATATAAATTATCAAATCGATAATGTTAAATTTAATAGAACTGCTAACAAACCTGCATGATTCATTAATTTCAGGTAACAAACATTGTCTTATTGCTGATAAATTTCTCCAATTGAAATCTGCAAATAAAATTTAATTTAATTACAACAAATATCATTGAATACGTTGAATAATGGATGAATATGCTATTAAATATCACTACAAAATGTTAATTGCATATTAGATAACTGTACAATTTAACAACTTAAGAAGTGGTTAAATTCGTTAATTTAAATTTAATTACCTAAAATATTATGTTATTATTCACCGCAATAAATTTACAGTACTATCTACACTATATCATATGTAAATTTACATTTCGATTAAAACGAGTTCACAAATTTCAATACTTTCCGCAACCAGAAGTTAAGATTTCCTCGTAATTTTAAATATCAAATACTTTAAAGGAATAATAATTTGTTTTAGTTATCAGAATTATTTGATTACCATTCGATTCATGGATATATTTCAGTTAAATATAAAAGTAAAATAAGTATTATAAAAAAACATTTCTTGTATATATATATATATATATATATATATATATATATATATATATATATATATATATATATATATATATATA
>NW_018108430.1:9948-22286 GCF_000183805.2 Loa loa | reverse complement strand
ATAATAATTATTATATATATATATATATATATATATATATATATATATATATATGCTAATGCTGTTGTTAAATCCTTCAACAAATCTAATTATCTAAAGTCTTAATTATCATAATTATTTGGCCACTATTTGATACAAAGAGTTGAATTGTTGCTTGTTATTAGCATAATTGTATATCCCTACAATATGAACTATCAAACATTTTAGAACTAATTCGTTTGAGGGTAGTTTTACAACTATACGACCAAAATCATAATAATTATTTTAATTAATTATAAATTCCATCGGTATATTATCGCAATCAATAGTCTAGCATTATCTAAATTACTGTTATTTCCTTGTTAGAATATGAATATTTTAAGTTAAATTTATATTATCTGATGTTTAACTAAAGCCTTAACTACCATAATTATTTGATACAATGAATCAAAAGAGAAATTTGCATATTCTGTATATTTAAAGTATATATATATATATATATATATATGTATATATTAAAGATCTTTTTAGATATTCAAATTCCTTTTTTTAGAAGTTAGTAATTAATTAGAAAAGAAAATTTTGTGAAAAGATAAAAGAAATGTGAATGATAACATGCAATAAAACACACACACACACACCATGCAATAAAGAATTAAAGAATTTTAATTAGTTAAAAAATTTTTAAAATTCAAGCATTAATATGTTGTTAAACGAAGAGATAAAAAGAAAGGAAATTTACCGGTAATTGTTGAAGTGTTGCAGAAATGACAGGTAATGATTATTTTGACCTTTTTTTTTTCATCAATATATAGATAGGTATTATTTATTGGAATATAATTATTCTCGGGAGATAATGTTAATGTGTATATCAATGCGGGAGGATAAGAAAAAGAAAAAGAAAATGGTTTAGATTAGAAGGTCGAAGTTTAAAAATTTTTTGGAAGAATTACAAAATTAAAAAAAAACCTTTCGAGAAATTTTTTTTTTCCAAATTTTTTAAAGTTTGAAAAAATCACAGAAAAGATTCATTTGTAGAATCTAACTTCGATTGTCTTATTATCAGTATCAAAATTAGCAAAATCAAGGAATAATTTATCTCACTCATTGGCTATTTTGAATTCAAATTTTTAAAAAAAATTAAAAAATTCCTGAATGAAAAAAAAGGGGAAAAAAAGAAGAAATGATAAAATAATTTTGTCATAAAATGATTGATTTATGAAAGATTACAGAAACAAAACAGGTACATCAACAAATACAGACATTCTGATTGATATGCAATACTACTAGGCGTATTTATTCATTCTATGACATAAAACTAATCTGTATGTTCTTTGATAATTTCACATTTCAAAAAAAAAAAAAAAGTATACCGATTTTAATTAAGAAACAAGCAATTAATTGATTGATAACAATATTAAGCTATCTACTTAGATATGATGGCAATTTATAACAGAGATAATTCATTATGAAATGAATATAGTTAAGAATAATTAATAAGTTCACAAAATTTTCATTCCAATATAGAGTTTATTAGGACAAATGATTGATATTTAATTACTCACTTTCTTCGGATAATAAACATTTAGCTTCACAATCAGCAAGATGTAGGAAATTGTTGGTATTGCCTAAACATCCACCGTATTCGAAACGTTCACATCGACCGGTATCAGCATTGAAATAGTATCGTTTATGTTTTCCGGAACATGGCCCATTTACTTTTGGTAATTTGCATGGATCTATAAATTTTTTAAAAAATTTATACCATATACATTTTCGTTTCTTTTTTTCCTTTCAGTTTGTTATCTTTTCTTTCTTTTTCATGCAATACTTTAAAAGAGTAAATTTTTGGTTAATTTCAATATTCAAATAAAATTATTCAGAAAAAAATCATTACGGATTTCTTATGACGTAAAGAGAAAAGAAAAAGTCGAATTAAATGATAAATGATAACTGATATGATTAAAAATATTTTAGTCTTATCAGTTTTGTTCTTATCAGTGATACTATCATTTTTTTACATATTTTAAAATTCTTTAATTATATATCATTTGTTATTTTATTGAATTATATCTTTTTCTATTAGATATTGAAGAAAGAAATGAATTTAAAACTCACCAATAAAATTACCACATTCATTCTTGCATTGTTGTTCGTTATCAAAACGATTATCAGTACCACCGCAACCACCATAATGGAATCGTGTGCAAGTACCATCAAGTTTATTGTAATACCATTTTGTGACAAATCGATTACATGGACCAGTATCCTTTGGGAGTTCACATTTTGATACTGATTCAGGTTTCTGAGAAGCTATAAAGAAATAAGAATGAATAAACTGATTTTAGATATTCTAGATGAAAAGTTTGATTCTAGATTCAAGTGGAATAAATTTAGGTATTTGAGATGATAAGTTTGATTATTCAAATGGATAAGTAATTTCGTTTTTTTTTTTCTTCTCTCTCTCTCTCTGTTTAGAAATTATGATAAGAAAGGAAGAAAGAGATTATTTTTACCATCTGATATTGGTATAAGATGTTTGAATGTTTGATCTGATATAGAAGTTGGAAAAGTTCCAGATTTAACACCGGAAGCACGATGGACACATAATTCTTCACATTGCTCCTTGGTTTGAAAACGGTTAGCATTACCACCACATCCGGAATAACGGAATGATTCACAGGTACCTGTTGCACGTTCAAAGTAATAACTTGGAAATGCACCATTACAACGACCAATATCCATTCGTTCATTGCATGCATCACGAGATCGACCTGCATAAATTAGAAATTAAATCAATAAATTAATGATGAATCAGTTAATTAATTAATTAATATAATTTAACTTCTAAAATATCGTTTTTGTTGTTGCTCTTTTTTTTCCTCTGATCTCCCAAGACTTACCTACTATTGGAAGACCAAATGAGCCTGATTTAGGTAATGCGACAGGTATTAATTCATTTCGTTGCGCTGTTGTAAATGGTTGATTTCGGCCTACTGAAATTAATGTTCATTATTTATTATCATTATCAGAGAATTATTTCGCCTACTTATTTATACTAATCCTAAATTATTATTTCAATTTTAATTTTACAAAAAAATGAAATAATTTTCAATCTTTTTATTAAATGGCTAAAAATCATTTAAGCTTTTCAAATTCTAATTAGGATTATATGTCAAATACAAGAATTTATTTCTATTTACGATTTTATTCCTAACGCTATAAATTATTTTTTGCATAGTAATTTCTCAAAGTCTCAATCAATATTACATGATAATATATGATATCAATTAGTTATCATTTCGAATAAATAATTATTCAACAAAATTTTACGATTTCATTTATATATTAATATTGCTAATTATTAAATATTATCACATAGAAAGTAATAACATATTCATTTTTCTTTTCACAATAATAAATTAATTAAATTAAAATTAAAAAAAAAACAAGTGACAATTTACAATCTAGTGACAACAAGTGAACTTACAATTTCTTCTATCAGCACCAACATGTGAACATCGTGCTTCACATTCCTCTCGTGTTTTAAATCGATTCAAATTACCACCACATCCACCATAAATGAATAAATGACATCTACCAGAGAAGAAATCGTAATAGTACATATCTTCATAATTACCACATGGTCCACTATCAGCCGTTGATTGACATACTTCTTCAATTGTTACTATAAATCGATACTTTTATTTTTTATTTTTTTTTTAAATTACAATATCTGTATGTATAAACACACATATATAAAGATTATCTTATCTACTGTATTAAAAATTTACTTGATTTTTGCGATAACGATGATGGTTGTTGATATGATTGAGGTAATGGTACTTGAATTGGTTCCTGTGTTAAACCTAATTGTCGATCATTTGGAATAAATACTGGTAATGGTTGTTCATGAGTCATGGAAGTTTTACGTTCAATTGAAATAAACGTATCATCATCTTCGTTTGATTCTTGAGAACTACCAAAAGGTGTATATTCGTATGGTGACATACTTGTCATAATTTCATTAATTTCATTTGTCTAAAAATTTGAAAATCATTAAATATTCTTTTTTTTCTTTTATTTTCATATATATTAATGATTAATTTAAAATTATCATACTATATTATGTTAATATTATATACCTCTAATTGTGATAATTTTTCTCGTTGCTTTTCAAATGGACCAATATCAGCGCAAAAATTTTGACATTCTTCCCAACTTTCGAAATTATTATCATTACCCAAACAACCACGCCACCAAAATGCACCACATTGTTTGGTTGTATAATCATACCAATAACGAGCTGATAATTGATTGCATCGTAATGGTCCTTCTACCTTAGGTAGGAAACAACGACCTAAGAAAAAAGAATAGTAATCTGAAATGAATAAATTAATTGAATAATTTAATCTAGTTAATTAGTAGAAAAAAGAAAAATAATAATGAAAATATTTAAAAAAAATAAACCTATTCCTGGTGGTTTTACGCAAACCATTTCACATTGTTCTTTTGTTACAAAACGATTATCATTACCCTCACAACCACCATACCAAAATTGCTTACAGCGACCTTCTGCAGTATCATAGTACCACAATAATTTATAACCAGGATGACATATTGTACCTTGATCCTGTGACAATGAACATGAAACTGAAATTTTTATTTATAAATTTTAAAAAATTATTCATACCTACAAACAACATATATTATTTGCTTATTATTCAATTACTAATCATCACTCATTTTTATCAAATTTTAATCATTTTTTCTCATTTTATCAAACAAATTTTTGAAGATAACAAAAAAAGAAAAATCATGCAAATATTACTAATTTTCTCTGGCGCAATTGAACCACCTATAATATAGGGAGCTGGTGTAGTTGATGGACATCCAGCATATTGTGGCCCAATGGCTCGAATTTCACTAGCAGGACAACAACCATACCTTAATATGAATTATACTTTAAATGTTTTAGGATTATATTATCTGATAAAATGACATTAAAAAAAAAAAACAAACTTAGAGTATCGACAATCATCACATCCTTCATTCTTTGGTCCAATAGCACTTGTTTCACCATCTGGACAACATCCGTATTGAGTATATTGACATGGACAACCTGTAAGATGACCATAATGACCATAGTTATTTTCTCTTCTTATAAGTATTTCCAAAATTTTGAGATGATTCAGTTAAGTCAATGAATATTGTAAAAAACCTGAGTAAATAGAATTCAATGATCCAAAAAAAAAAAAACAAGCCCTCTTTGTTTGGTCCATGAGCTCTTGTTTTACCATCCGGACAGCAACCGTATTGACTTTGAGCACATGATACAGGACAACCGTAATTCTTAAGACCTTTCGCTGTTGTCTTACCATCCGGACAACAACCATATTGCGCATATTCGCAACCACATCCTGAAAAATTCTCTATTAAAATAAAACAAACATTTTTAGTCTTATTATTCTATTAGTTATAAATTTACAACTGATCAGGAAAAAAAATCCTCGTTATATCTGATAGATTTTTATAGCATTGATTAAAGTAAAGCTTTCATAATTTCATCTAAATATATTTTCTTTTTTAATTTCCGGTTTAATTTCCGGTATATATAGCGGTATAATGGATCGATTCATATTTACCTTCATTTTCCATTCCTTTTGCAGTTGTTTTACCATCTGGACAACAACCAAATTTGGTTGTTAAACAATTTTCACCACAACCGGTACCATTCTTTCCTAATGCAGCTGTTTCACCATCCGGACAACAACCATACATGGATAATTCACACGGAAATGATGATCGTTCACAACCTTCATATAAATTGATATAAATGATAGAAAAGATTAATTATAATAATAAAGAAATGATAAATAAAAAAATTATATTTCTTATTTAATAATCTTAATCTATTAAATGTAAAATGAATTTAATAAAAAAATTAATTTGAAATTAAATTAACCTGCATAATGCGGTCCAAAAGCAATCGTTTTACGATCTTTGCAACAACCGTATAATGATGCAGCACAGGTTGACTCACCACAACCTTCATAATTTAAGCCTCGAGCTAAAGTTACTTCATCCGGGCAACAACCAAATTTTGTTTCATTACATACACCTTTAATTAATTATCATTTATTATATATGCAAATATTAATTCCTTTTTATTTACCATCTCATTCCATCAATTATGCTAATTTTGTTAAGCAATTAGCCAGTTCACAGAATACATTTATGCCGATGCTAATCAATGAAAAAATAATAGTGTATAATTATTTGTAATTATTATGTCTAATTATGTAATTAAATGGATCAAATCAATATAAGGAATATATTAAGTTTATTATCATATCATTGTATTTACCGAGTATAAATTTAGGACAGCCTTCATTATTTTTCCCTTCAGCGATAGTTGTCCAATCTGGGCAACAACCAAATTCTGTTTTAGAGCAATGTTTCGTCTCATTATCATAGGTACCATTGGTAATTAAATCATCATCATTTAACAACATTTTTATGACTGTACTGATATTATCAGCAGTATCATTACCACAAGCAACCAATGCTTTCTCACCGGTTTCATTATTCATCACTTCACAAAGTTCTTCCTCACTGCAATACATTATTTATTATCAAAAGCTCTAATATACCACTTTCTTTCCTTTTTTTTTTTAGTGTGATAATAGAAGCTAATAACTTCGCATTGTTATATTCCGTTTTTCCGGACGGAATCTTACGTTAAATGGGTTCATTCTCAATTAAACTATATTTTTTGTAGTTTACTTTGGTATTAATTTCAGTTTTTGTATTCTTTTTTAATTTTCATTGAAATTATACAATTCAAATTTCAAATTCAATATCATTTTTGACTATCCGTTTTCCATTAACACATCAGATTGTGCTATATCAATTTTTTGTCCGGAATATTAAGCTGACAGGAAGAGGGGAAAAGAAAAAACCTGGATTTAACGGATTGTTCACTTTCCTCACCACTTCCTTCCATTTCAGCAACAAATTCAGCACATCCTTCTCCGGTAATACTTTGTGCTTCGGTTACATTATCCTTACAACAGCCAAACAGAGAAGTGGAACAATTTGAACATCCGGCTAAATACGGTCCACTTGCCATCGTTATATTATCCGGACAGCACCCAAATTCACTATCATCGCATGCTTAAAAATTATTACAATAAAAATATCAATTTACAATATATATTTATGTATCTGAATACTTTAAAATATGATTTTGGTATTAGCAAAACTATCCGGTTATACAATCTAACATATTCCGGTAATGGCATTGATCATATGAATGATAGCAATTACTCGGAGGGAATTAGTAGAGGAGAAGATTATGAGTAAAGTGAAAAGAAAAAAAAGAAGATAATTGTACTTGGACAAGGTTCTACGTTACATTCCTGTTCTTCTGATGGCTTTTCACTTTCATCGCACCATTCCGGAACAGGTTTTTTATCATAATTTAAGCAAACAATCATTCGATTTTGGATTCCACCGCCACATCTGAATTAATTGCTCTACAATCCTTATGATATAATAAACTTTTGTTTATTCCGGAAAATTATGCAAAAAAAGGAAACTCTTGTCCGGAAATTTCATTGATTAAAAAATGCATAAATTTTTATTTTTGAAAAAAAAAAACTGACTCAACTGAACATTTGCTCCATGGACCTGTATAGTAGGTCCCATTACATTTCTCTTCATTTGTACAATTTTTAATTGATTCTGGCTTATTCTCCCATTTACAATGTCCATCATCTACAACCTGTAACCAAGAGTTCAAAGGTGAAAAGTTTGCTTTTAAAGAAATTAAAATGAAAACTTAAAATAAGTATGATTATTTGATCAACATGGAACAAATTAATTGCGCTTAGTTTTCAATCCTTTTTTTTTTTTCATTTATTAAAAGAAAAATGGAAACTTACCGTAAGATCACCTAATTGATGAATAGCGCATACCACTCGTCGTGAATTATGTCCATGACCACATTCTGTACTACATTTTGACCATTCTGATGTATGCCATTCATAGTTACAAGGCTAAAAAAATTTATGTAAATTTTTTAATAAATAAAATCTTTAAAATTATTTAATATCCTATGAGAATATACCTGTGGTGATGAACATGGTCGTATATCTGTAGGAATTGTTGTTGAATTTTCATTTAAACATTTTTCCAATGGATATGCTCGACCATTAATATCTTCACATGTCACATTTCTACTTTCTTTCGTATCATTGCATTTTTTGCACTAAATGTATTATTATACTTTCTAATTAAAATATTAATTTTATTATTTCAACAAATTATATCACATTTTAAAATATTTCATATTATTGAAATTTTAATTAAGTTGAAATCAAATTAAAAAAAAAAGTGCCATTAAAACTATTTGAAATTGAAATTATTCGTAGTTTTATAATCAAAATAATTTGATGTACCATTTATAGGTTAGCTTTGGAATGATAATGATAATTTGTATTATCAATGTTAAATCATTTATAATCCAAAAATCTTTTTGATAACAATTCTCTGACTCCATCTTAATATTGTTTCGTTTTTTTGTTGGTAATAAGTAATCTTTCTTTAAGTTTACATGTTAATTAATTAAATTAATTGAGAAGAATAAGAAGAATCTGTTAACCAATTTCCAATCCGTAGTAACAAAATTAAGTCCTTCACAAGGACCCAAATTACAATTTCGTTCTGTTTCCATAGCTTCATCATTGCATGCTTCTGCAGGTAGCAATTTACCCTCTTCACCTTCTTTTGCACTTCGACATGTTACTGAACGATACTGGAATGCATCACCGCATTTTTCCGAACATGCACTCCACGGTCCTGCTTGCCATTCCGGGCACGAAAATCTAATATTTAAATTATTTCACCTGTTTCTTCTTTTTTTTTGCTTTGTTTTACTCTATTCTTTGCTTTTTTTTTTGTGATATTTTATCATTCTTTCCATTTCCATTTAATGCTTATATTGAAGGTATATGAAAGATATATTAGATAATGGCATGAAATGTAAAGCAAAGTTTGGTATTGTCAACTACCTATGTCAATTACCTATGATTTTTTTTTTTTACAAACTACCTGTTACATGGTCGTTGTACCAGTGGACGTTCCATGCTACAATTACCATCATCAATTGTCATCCTTTTACCGTCCAAGAATATCTGATGACAATAAACAACACGATACTGAGTACCACTTTGTCCACATGATACACTACATGGTTCCCATTCTCCTTCATACCATCTGCATTGATGTAATGTAAAATTGTAAAGGAAAAAAAAAAGTGAAATTATTCGAAGAAATTTTTTTTAAAAATATTTTTTATTAAATCAACAAATAGACTGATATTAATGATAAGCTAAAAAAATTTGAATTATTTAGGAGAACTGATAATTAAATGAAAAACTGATAATTAAATGATCATTATACTTAATCTATACTTATTATATCAATTAAGGATCTCAGTGTGTTTAATGAACTAAATAATTATAACCTAACTATTGTTATCATTTATCACTATCATTATCATTGCCAATGTTAACAATAACATCATTCTGGTAATATTACTCAAATCTCCATTCAATTTTGATATTTTACAAAAAAAAAAAAATTAATCAAGACAATATAACGCAAAAGAAAATTCTTACTGCGCATCACAATTAACTGTTTCGCAAACTTTCTCAGAAATAGGTTTGGTGACATTATATTCTTCACAAATGTCATCTGATACACGTTGTCCTGATGCACTTTCAATACAATATGGTATACGAGTTTGGATACCTATAAATATATTAATTGGATATTATCATTTAATCAATATTTGTTTGTTTGAGACCTTTTTTTTTTCTATCCCAAAGATAAATTAAGAAAATATTTTATTAAAAATAATCAAAATAAAACAAACATTTAACACCAACTTTCTTTTTTGCATCGCTTTATTTACAAAAAATAGTATCGATATAAAAGTAAAAATTAATACTTTGTAAATTACTTTAAATAGTATTTAAAAAATTTAAAAAAAATGATGAAAGAAATAAAAAAAATGTTTTACCTTTTCCACATGTAACCGAACATGGTGACCATTGGTCTGGTTTATAGAGATATGGAATCTCCTCCTCTAATGGTACCGAAAATTCATATTTAATAGCACCATCCTGGAAATATTTTAAAATTATAGAATTAATTTTATGCATAACAAAATATGATTAAAATGATTATTAATAATGAATATCAATAATCCTAATTTTAAAAATGTTAATTTTTAAAAAATAATGATAAATGCTAATAAGTGCTGTACTTAACAGGTTATAGTTTAAAATAAAAAAACTCTTATTTTCGTATGATTTCATTAAATTTATGCATATTCAAATTTTCTTCACATATTCATTTCCCTACTTCCCTTACATTATTTCATATTTTCATTCTTATCAGCATATGTTATCATCATTTATCACTGATTGACATTTTAATATTTGATTCATTTTCCGTCAAACGAATAAGTGATTTTTGCAGTAGAACAAAAAAATAGTTTGATATGTTATCAGAAAACATTTTTTGATTTACAAAAAAGTAAAAAGTAATTAATTGCTTGTTAAAATATACGCTATCAATTTATTGATAAAAGAGTAAAGAAAAAGAAACTTTATTTCCCCGTTGAAAAAGTAATGCAATGATAAGTTCTTCTGTAATTGGTCCTTTAGCGGTCAATTTTTCAAAAGGATGATCTAAGTTTTTGCGTGTATCATATTCGAATAATGTTCCACCAATTTCCAAATGTTTATCAGTTAATTGAATCTGATAATTGCCATTTAGGTAATAGTAATCTGATGTATTTTTGATTGCTGAAAATGTCATGATATTAGGATAATTTAATTTCGATTATTTTAATAATTATACATAAAATGTTCATTTATAATTTAAATAAATTTACCAAGTGAATTAGTTGTTGAATGTAATTCTTCAACTAAAATTGATGTCGCACCAATTGGTAATCGAATAATATTATGATAACCAGGTGTTAAATTACGCTCATCGAAATATCCTTCGACAGTTTTACATGTTGAACCATCACCACCACATTTACCACATTTATCGTTTTTCTTTGCTAAAATATATCAAAATAATTGTTAATATATCATTTTATTAATTTAATAGTTATTAATTTGAGAAAAAACAATAAAATTTCCAATAAATAATCAAAAAAAAAAATTAACAAAACCCGATCCAAGTTTATTGTCACATCCAACTGGTAAACAAACTCCTTCCACACAAATATCATTAGTACGATGATCACATTTTGTACCATCTATAACCTGAAATTTACATAAATTATCAACTACCATTAATTAGCTGATAAGTCTTTTTTTTTTTTGCATGCTTATATCATTATTAGTTAATTATTCAACATAGATAAGTTTAAATCTTTCTTTTCAACCAAATTACTGGGTGAAAATTTGAAAAAAGAATAAAAATTACTTTATCAGCCCATTTATAGTAGAAATTAGCATTATCCGGTTTGCAGGTTAGTTCACATTTATTCTTCCCCGGATACGGTAACCATTTGTAGTAATTACCATCTAGTGGTGTATCATCATATTCGGAACATTGAATAGCCCGAAAATCTTTAATGCTACCGGTACATTCCTCGATATTACAGGACACATAACGTGTTGATGGTCCAGTGCATTCACCGCTGAAAGATAAAATGATATCCTGCTTTTTTTCTCATTTTTTTTAATGCAATTTTTACATAAATTTAATATTCGCAATATTAAACCTTTGTAGTACCTAATTATATCATATCTCATGAAGGTACCATGAGGTACTTAATTGTATTATATCTCAAGAAAGTCTCAAGTAGATACTTGCATGTCCTTCGTTCCATCTGTACCCCGCCACCGCATGTTCGAGAGCATTGTTTCTCGAGTGACCAGGGACCCCATGGTCCAGTTTCAACACGTCCTGTTTTATCCATCGTAATTGACGTATCATCTCCCTGGTATACTTGATAAGCTTGTCGTCTGCTCCTCAATAGTGCTGGATCTGATTCCGGTGGTGAGCCCGGATATAATCGTATTTGCTTGGCTTCCTGAATGAAAGATGAATTTAAATTCCAAAAAGAAATGCAATGAAAATTACTGACCTCAGCAATTAAACAGTTTTCAATAGATTTTTTGAACCTCTTTTGGACAACACCTACTCATCATCATTTCATAATTTTATTATCCTAAATTATAATTACTTGTAAAATAAGAAATGATTTATTATCATATTAAAACTAAAAGTAAAAAAGAGAGTGCTCATATGTTTTTAGTTAAACTTTT
>NW_018108430.1:4407-9819 GCF_000183805.2 Loa loa | reverse complement strand
AAAAGAAGTAACGATTTGATTGAAAAAATATACTAGGATTTTCAAAATATTTTATTCCATTTATGGTTATAAAAAAAAAAAAAAAAAATTGATATGATTATGGAAAACCTGTTTTGTGGAAAAGAATGTGAGGATATTCCATGCTTTAATTACTACCGGAATGCAGCAAAAAACGGCTGCAAACCAAAATAGCAGCCGCATGTTCTTTTCCGATTTTTTTTTCCTGCAAATATTTATCCGGAAATAATTGAAATATCTTAATCAAAACTTTTCCAAATTTCAATGACTAATGTAAGGGTTAAGTTACGTATCAAACATATAATCCATTCAGTCAAAAAAAAAGAAACCCTAATCACCGATAAAAGATAACGCTTTCACTGATAAAAGATAATACTTTGATCGATCAATAAAATAGCAACATTTTAATGATCAGTAAATCAATCAAGAATGAAAGAAGATAATCATAGATGAGGAATGGAAATGATGCATTTATGTATCAGGGATATTCTTAGTTGTCAATTTTCTAACCGTAATTAACCGTAATCTAACCGTAATTTTGATATTTACTGCAAAAGGGGTAAGGATCATCATTATGGTAATCATTTAAAGAGAAGGTGGTATAATAAGTATTTAAGCAACTTTTTATTTCTTCGATAAGATAGGATTGCTTAAAAGGATTAATCGGGAGTCTTCCTGAGGGAGAATATCGCTCAGTTATATACTAAAAACATCGAATACTGCCATACTTCCACTATAATAAGAGGTTATATTAAAAATTAATATATACAAATTGATATACTGATATACTAAAAATTGATATATGTGAATCAATATACTGATATATTAAAAATTGATATATATAAATTGATATATTGATAAATTAAAAAATGGTATATTCGGGAAATCGACAGTTCCCTCAATTCTCAAATGTTTATTTTCTTTTTTTTTGGTCAATGAAGGTGGTAGTGCCTGGTGAGTATAAAGTTTCTTTCTCGATACATATCAAAAGTTTCATTTCAACCTATTTTTTGGCAATTCACAAAAAAAAAAAGTTCACAGAAGAAGAAATTTTGTATTCTCTTTTAAAAATATGAAAATTTGAAGAATTTCTAAAATTTTTATCAGATTTTTCAAATTTTTATCAGTAAATTGTACAAGCAACTGACAACTAATTGAAGTAAATATTCCTAAAATTAAAGTTTTTACCAGTAAATTACACAAATATCAGCCTTGAAATAGCATAAATAAAGGATTTTAGAAATTTGAAACTTTGAAAAATTTTCTTTTGTAATTAATGTTTGTTCCTAAAATTTGAAATTAATTTGGGAATAAAGTGGCGGAAATTATGACGAGATTAATTATTTGTTTGGATGACAGGAAAATTATATGATAAGATAATACTGATATATAAGTAATATTGGCATTAATATGTAATTTTAATAAATAATTATATGATTGTATGATAAATTAAAAAATTATATGATAAGATGATATTGATATACAGGTAAATATCGGCATTGATAAATAATTTTGTAATTAAATCACAGTGAAAAGGAATGGAAAATTGCAAAATAAAAGTAGAAATTATTGTTATGTATTGCTAAATTTTATTTAGTCTGAAATATTTTAATTCTGTACGCAATACTTTTATCGACTGATAAGATAGATTAATATTCATTTTCTTTTGAAAACAAAAAAGAGTGAGATGATTTGGAATGAATAAATTTAAATCAAACTGTTATGTTATAATACTTTCATATATCTATCATATTGATAACCAACTGATAATCATTATTTTGATTAATTATTTTAAAATCAAAAAAAAAAATAAAGGCATGATAATTTTGCATATTTCATATCATGTTTGCACAATTGCATTATCAAAAAGTTAACAGTTATTTTAATCCCAATTTTACTTCTAATTTTGATTCTAACATTAATGACTAATCTTATCAATGATAATATTTAGCCAATAACTGGGGAAAAAAAAGAAAAGATTACCAATTAAGGAATTAAATGAATGAAAAGATATTGTTACAACCATTTATGATCAGTTTTAATTAATTGATAATAAATTAGTAAGTTAGACAAAGATATCATTAGCTTTTTCGTTCCAACATCTATTGATATTATTAGCATCTATGAATCATCCTTACTTCTAGTACTAATTTAAAAAAAAAAAAAAAGTGGAATGTACAAATAGCTTAGCGCAATTGTCGTTACTCGAAAATATTTCAAATTTAAGCACTAAATTTTTTAAGAAATCGATAGAATAGAGAATTGCAAAATGTTGAAATGAATGAAGAAAATGGTTGAAAAAAAAAAACGAAGCTTAACTGTCTGAGAAGAAAGTGCGAAGATTAATTGATGTAAGAATGGCACTGTTAAAGCGGAAGAGACTATCTTATCGTGTTGATTTTAAACTAATCACATCCCTTAACAATTTACTAACTAACTTTCTTTAATTAAGCTCCATTATATGCTACTAATAATAAATCCTTTGGAAAATGATGATAGTTGAGATTTCCTTCCTTTTTTTTTTTTTTAATGATCAATATTCCATTAATATAATTTTCAGGACTGAAATACTTGGCCTAGTATTATGTACAACTAAATGTAAGGCTTAATTGCATACGGTATAATGATATTTACTAATGTTGAAATAATTAAAATCCTTAAAGTATCAGTAAATTAACTTTAATATATCAATTTTAATAATTTGTATAAAAAATTAAAGTTATAAAGTAATTTAACATTTCATTATCAATTTTTCCAAAATCCAAATGTAACACTTGAATGATATAAAATTTTATATGAAATAAGAAAAGAAATGAAACCAACAGATATGATAAATGTGATAAGAATAGATAAATAAAAAAAAAATGAACGAATACCTTCTTATCATACTATCAGTAATGCATAATTTGTTACTGCATGCAGCAAATATTTTGGCAATTTAAAACATAATTAACCTTTTAAATTATGGAAAAGTAATAGGACAAGAATAATCTTTCATATCATTGAAAATATATTAATTAAAATTTGAACCAAAAAGGTCTAATCAATGCAGCAATGATTTCTTTATATAATATCACTATAACTCGTACATTAGAAATAAACAGATATATAGAAAAGTGCAGGAGAAAAAAAAATGATTGACTAAATCATTTATTGATAAGCATAAATTGCTATACTGATAATAATTTTAACGCTTACTACTTCCTCAATAAAAATCAATTAATTAATTACATTATCATAATCATTAGAATTCTTGGGAAATTCGAAAAAATACTTCGCATGATGTTGGTTTTTTCTTTTTGTTTTTTCTAAGCATCTTTTAGCATTTTGTTTATCCACAAATCGTTAAATTAATTATCCCTCACAATTTATCCACTGATAAGATTGATGCTTTAAAGTATCTACTGATAATTCTCTACCAGTATGTTCTAACAAATATTTGTATTGTTACGCCAAATGCCCCGATGAAATATTCACGAGTAGAAGAATTCATAAAGAAAAAAACAAAAAACTAAATGAAGAAGATAATAGTGATAATCATAGAATTATATAAAGCTTCTAATGATATTGATAAATTTTCTAAATTAGTTAATCGAATAATACAATGATGAATTGTTTGTAGAGTTGATGGTACAATTTATTTGTTAATAGCTTTTTTTTCGGAAAAAATGTGACAATTTGAAAATACTATATGATGTATCAGTCCAAATATAATGATAAGCTACTGATAAGAGGAATCTTAACAAATTACGAAAATGATTTTTAAATATAAATTTAGTTTAGATGAAAAGATAAGATCGAAGTACAAGAAGTAAAAAAAAAAAAAAAGGAAAAGTTGTAGTAGTAGGAGATGAGAGCCTGATCATTGAAATTGAGAATAAGTGAGAGATGAATGGAAGATGATCAGACCATTTGCAACACGTTGTTATCTCCAAAGTGAAGCTAAAAGGGAATAAGCTAGAAATTAATTCATCATTTTGTCCCTTTGTAACAAAAGGACCAATTGATGACCTGATCTCTGACCACTTAACCACTACCGTCCATTCAATCAACCTTCTCATCTTAATTCCTTCAACTATTCATTCCCTATCAAAAGCATACAAATCAAATTATATTCAAAAGATTAATTCTAAATTTGAATTTACTTTTTAACTGAATTTTCTCCTTCAAATAATTTTTTTTCTCCAAACACATTAAATTACTTTAATTAATTAAATTAAACGAGATTAATTTTGTGATAACAGTTTTTGTCTAATTTTTCGGTTAATGGTTTAACCATTTTACAGTAGATAATACAGTAATATTATATCATAATCATATCAAAAAATGTACGGTCTGAGTAATCAGATACTTTTTGATCGTTTACAAATGAACCAAAGAGGAGAAGAAATATGGAGAGATTTTTGGAAACATTATATATGTGATATGATAATGAACCATTATTTTAACTATCAAATTTTTAGATTGGACACGTGTCATTTATGATTGCATAAAGGTCAACAACCATTCCACTAATTCCTTAATCATCAACCGTATAATTATTGTAATATATTTGTTTCGGATTATTCAACAAATGTAGAAAGCAGATGTTTGCTAAGTGTCAAGCTAATCCATTTCTATACTCAATAATTATCATTCAATCGATGACATTTGCAAAAAAGATAAAAAATAATTTTTAAAAGATTACATCATTTTCATATAGATTATAAATTCTTAGTATAACAATATAACATTCTATCATTATCATTATGTAATAGAACAATTCCGGAAATGTCATAAATGATAATTCAGGTAAAATAGTATCATCTTTGTCCAGGTGTTTCTTTCTTTTGATCTTATCTAAGATGAGATCATCCATATAATATAGATGTGTATATTCTTTAATCAAAGACTTCCTCTCCTTTTCTTCACTTTTTTTTTAAGAAAGAAAAGAAATAGAAAAGAAAAAAAAGAAAACTTTTAAAACTTGAAATGAAAAGATCTTCTAATTTCAAGATGAAAGAGTATCATAACTTTGTGATATATCATCCATTTTTCTTTTTTTTTCAACCTTTGATGCAAATTATTTTGTTTACACTTTGATACTATGCATTTATTGATTTCCCAAAAATTAGCATCCAAATTAATAATTTCCACTAGGAAATTTCAATTTTTTAAGGTTTGTTTTTGTTTATTTTGACATTCATTTTGATTTGTTTTTGTTTATTTTGACATTCATTTTGATTTGTTTTTGTTTATTTTGACATTCATTTTGATTTGTTTTTGTTTATTTTGATATCTATTTTGATTTATTTTTATTTACTTCAATATTTATTTCGATTTATTTTTGTTTATCTTGATGTTCATCTTGATTATCTTGTTTTTAATGCTTATCACCTCACTTCCTTTCTATTT
>NW_018108430.1:0-4012 GCF_000183805.2 Loa loa | reverse complement strand
TTTTTGACCAATTCATTTTGTATTTGTTTTTGTTTATTTTGACATTCATTTTGTATTTGTTTTTGTTTATTTTGACATTCATTTTGATTTGTTTTTGTTTATTTTGATATCTATTTTGATTTATTTTTATTTACTTCAATATTTATTTTGATTTATTTTTGTTTATCTTGATGTTCATCTTGATTATCTTGTTTTTTAATGCTTATCACCTCACTTCCTTTCTATTTTATTTACACTAAAACTATCATGTACTTATTACAATTTCAATAATTACATTTTTAGCAATTATTTAAATTTCAAACATATAAAGGATGATGGAATTGAAGTAAATTACAAATGTAACAGGCGATCGTTAATGTATTTATTTTTTAAATGTTTTAAAAAAACAAAACAAAACAATAAACAGGCGGTTTTTTAATTATTTCGAAAAATAATTTGAAAAAAAATTTTTATATGCAAAAATTCCTCTTTTATATCAAAATTATAAGAATGAATTCTTTAAAAAAATTCCAAATATCACAATAATTGACTTTAAAAATTTATTAATAGTTGAAAAGAATAAAAGAATGCAAGCACAAATAATTATTGATTTTCAATTAAAAATTGCTGAAATTGGCTAATTTAAAAAAAAAAAAGTGAAAAATCAAAACACAATAAAACAATATGGCAATTTTTTAAGCATTTAAAAAAATGGAATGACAAATTATCACCATATATTTACTGGTAAATTAATAACCATACGCTGCTGTATTGTTTACAGCACTATTTTTGTGGTTGATATTGCGGTATATATCATCGAATGCTATTTCTAACAACAACAACTAATCAATATCATTCTATAAACTTTATCAATTATCAACAAAAAAATATTTTTTGATAAGTTGTAAAGATAAGAGATAATCTTAAAATGGTATAATTGATATCTCAATAATGCATACATATTTTATTAACAAATATTGAAACATTTTTATAGGTGTGCATTAACCTACTTTTACTCTTTTTCATTCTCCCTTTCTCTCTCTCCCTCTCCTCCTCTCTCTCTCTCTATAATAAGCCTAAAAATTTAAAGACTGGACCTATTTGATAGCCTGTTGAAATTTTTTAACTATTGGCAAAATATCACTAGATAGTAATGGTGATACTGCGAATACGTATGATAAACCAAAAACTTGTGTACCGTACATCACGGGCTAACCGGAAAACTTCACAGTAATTATTAAGTTCTTCCGGAATCGTCTGAGCTTAAAAATATGAAATCAAAAATAATGCCTTATGATATGATATACTAAAATAGCTTCTTCGAACGAACTTCAGGAGTATCATTTGTAATTATCATTATAACTGATAATAATTGATAATAATCAGAATATGTTGCAATGAAACTGAACTAATTATTAGACTAAACAATTGCAGCTAATTTTATGCTAAATTTAAGACTGTTGGAAATATTCTTAATTACTTATTTACAAAAAAAAAAAAATTATCAATTGCGGATCAATATTGCTATATCAGTCATTATCAATGATAACATCAATTACAAATAGCATTATAAGCCAACCTTATAGTTATATTTTAATGATTGCATTAATTAGCTTTTATAATTGGTTCATCAATATTAGAAAATTGCTAAAACAATATCATTGAGTTGTTGAATCATATTTCTTTCCATTTAACATAAAGATAAAGAGGTCAATCAATCATTTTTTTTTCTCTCATCGTTTCCTGACATGGGAAAAAGTAAGTCATTCCTGACAGCTGAAAGTAATCTTCAAAATCATTTGCTTCCGAGAGATTTTGTTTTAATGAGATCAAAAATCAAACTGTCATTAAATGTCGCAATGATTGCATCAGTTGTAATAATTAATATGCATCTAATGGTAATTAAATAATTCAATTAATTTTTTTCCTTTCATTCTTTTCTCTTTCTCACACTTTCATTATTGTAGTTTCAATTTATTGGAGATAATATCAAATTTTAAAAAGACAAAGAAGAAAAAATGAATATTTGAAACAAAAAAAAAAGTGCCGCTAAAAAAATTAAAATACAAAAAAAAATTGTCGCATGAATTTTTTAAATTTGTCATCTCTACATATTATATTTAAAATTTTCCCTATCTTACTAATAATTTACTCAATTTTTATTTCTTATATTTGAAATAGAAAAGGATTGAAGTTCAAACATTAATTTTTCCAAATAACTTATGCGTTCGTTTAATTAAATTGTACAATTTTGATATTTGATCCAAACAGAAAACGATTAATCACAGATTATTTGATATGTATATCTATTTACTATGCAACTATCATTTAAATAATCTTCAATAATTATCAATTAAATCATAATAATATGATTGATTTCAAATGTTCCATTATTTTTATTTATTTTATGCATGCACGTGCATGCATCCATGCATGCATCCATGCATGTGCATGCAAGATGACAAGAAATAACGAACAATATAAGATTTTTCTCATGTTAATAGGTTTGTTAAAAAGAGGTAATTTTATTCGCATTATATTTATTTATTCATCTTTTTTTTTTTTTTTGCATTTAAAATAAGAAACTTTGTTTTCTCTTGAAAAAAAACAAAAAAATTTTTTTACTTTTTTTTTTCTTTGAAGAATAAATTCCATTCTATTTATCTGTTATATCCTTATTTACAAATATTTCATTGCAAATTCCTGATATTAGCAAAGGGAAAGTAATCAATCAAATACATTTGTTCATTTCCGGCATTATATGATAAACTTAACGTCATTAAAGATAACTGTATCACTAATTATCATCCCTGGAATTTACCAATATGATAAGCATGATAACCAATAATGATAAGTAATGCAAGTCTTAAGTCTTATAGAAAATTAATTCTTCTTATCATTGATATATAAATTATTACAAATCATTTGCAGTAAAAATATTTTGATATAATGTTATTATTAATCTGCCTTTTTAATTATTCCATTATTTGCCGTTAATTGTTAATTAAGCAATATTTATACCTTGTTAGCGGTTAATATTTTTCAAAGTTAATAACTGAGAATGTTATCATAGAGCAGATTTGGAAATGATAATGGTCACCGGATTTCCCGACAAGATGACAATATGTTCTAATAATTTAAAATTATGGGAAGTATTGACATATTTAATACTAGAGTAATGTTCTAGAGAGTATTGCTTACCGGAAAACAATTTATGAATATATCCGGTATATTCCTGAAGCTATAAAAACATAAAAAGATTGGTACGCTTTAACAAATAATTATTATATGTGAATGATTTCAAATGATTATCATCAAAATGATTAACGATCAGTGATTATTCCATAATAAACTTCATTGAATTAATTAGTTTTATCCCGAATTATTTCGTTCCCTCTCTCTTTTTCTCTCTCTCTCTCTCTCTCTCTCTTCAGATTTTGCATCGTTTAGTAAATGGCTTGAATTTTTTTGTATGTGTCAACTACTATTCATTTATTTGTTTATTAATTCTTACTGTACTGTTAATTAATTAATTGCAATAAACTTCTCTACTCGTGTTATTACATTATATCTTACGTGTGTAAATTAATTTTTGCTAAATTTTAACTTAAACATTACTACTAACAAATCTTTTTTAACAATGCCCTCAATAATATTATTAATAAAATATTATCATACAATTTCAGAAGATATCATTAACTTTTAGAAATAGTCTAAAAATTATTAATAATTGCAATTAAATTTAATTTCCAAATATTTTTATGATGTGAAAATGAATCGCAGGAAATTATAGAATTAATATAAATACAAAATTATCATAACTACAGAATTATCATAAATACAGAATTATCATAAATACAGACTTATCACAAATACAGAATTATCATAAATACAGAATTATCATAAATACAGAATTATCATAAATACAGAATTATCATAAATACAGAATTATCACAAATACAGAATTATCATAAATACAGAATTATCACAAATACAGAATTATCATAAATACAGAATTATCACAAATACAGAA
>NW_018108429.1:93283-97956 GCF_000183805.2 Loa loa | reverse complement strand
GGAAAAGTTAAAGGAAATGGAAGAAAAGAAAAAAAGATGGTGCTGTAAGACGCATAAATTTGGAATAAATTTTGTTTTGGTTTAAGTGAATCGATTTAATGAGTGGATGAGGAAGGAAAAGGAGGAAGGAGGAGGAAGTGGAAGAGGAAGAGGAGGAGGAAAAGGGGAAGGAGGAGGGGTATGATATGAAAAGAGGATGAAAAGTTGCATGGAACTTCAATTTAACCAAAAATGCATCATTTTCTTTCACAGAAATGATAGCTTCTTTGAAGGAAGCATGTGGTTTTATTTTATTTCTTCAATTTTTCAATCCTCTCTCCATCTCTTTTCCTCTTCCTCTTTCTTCTTTTTCTCTCATTTTGGCCCATTGTTTTATTTATTTTTGTTTCTTTTATTTTTTAACTTTTATTTTATTTTTGTAAAATAAGAAAAAATTCAAAGTAAAAAGGAAAAAGAAACGAAAAATTAAAATTGAAATTAGAAATGAATCAAATTTTGTCTCTCATTTTCTTCCTTACTCTCTTTTTATGCCTAACAAAATTATTTTAATTAATTATTAATAAATAATGCTAATCAATCAATACTTACAGCATAAACAATTTGGAAGAATTAAATTGGATGATGTTAACGATGAAAATATTCCGCCATTGTGTCATCGTTTATTTGCTTACCTATGCATACGGTAAAATGAAAAATGTTTATTTAAATTATCAAAAATAATTTTTTTGAATTCAAATTTGATTTGATAAAATTTTTCAAATATTACTTTATTTGATGAAATGAAAAATAAATGAATGAAATGTTGCATGTAGTAATGAATTATCAAATTTGTTAAATTTTTTTTACTTTTTTTTTTTTTTTTTTTGAACAATTGATATCACATATCAAATGATTACAGGCAGTATTCGTCATGAAATTCTTAACAGTGAAAATATTCAATTATGCAAATATTGCAAATTGTTTAAATTAATTTTAATAAAATACCTTGAAAGATTGGATTGCAAATTGAATTAGCTTAATTTGATTGCCTTAATTTTGAATTACTTTAATTTAAAAGGATCGCATTATAAATTTAAATTGCCTTAATGTCAATTTGATTTACAAAGTTACACTGTAAATAAAATTATACCATTTTTAATTAATCCAAGTATTATAGCTCAAGTATTAATTGCGTATGCTTTTAATTATTTCATAAAATTGCATAAAATTACATAAATTATTAATATTTTAGAAATGCATCAGATTAAATTTTTAAAATATTTTAAAGGATTGGAGATGACAAATTTAAAATATTTGAATTTGATTGCGTCATATTAAATTTGTCATAAAACATGCAGCATTTTAATTTCTATAAAATTGCATAAATTATTAATAGTTTAAGTGATTATGATATCATATGTAATTGTAAGAATTTTTAATTTTTATATCAAAAATTTCATTCGTTCGTTTTTTTTTCTTTTATTTATGAATGAAGATTTTCATTTTACCCTTCCCTAATTGTTATCAATCTTTATCAGTATTAATTTCCTTTATCTTTCACCATACTAATATTAATAAGCTCACTTTCATATTCAAATTTTGCATTCTTAATTAGAAGACTTCTTTAACAGAAACTTCTTGAAATATATTTTGTTTACTTTTGACATTTATTTTGAATATTTTTACTTCTAACATTTTAGATTTGCCTATTTTTACTGCTTTTTTTTTTCTATCAATTTTTTCCATTTTTTCGTTTTCTTTTTTGTTTTTCTTTTAATTTTAGTTAATTATTGTAATGTATTAATTACTTTTATGAAAAATTTAATTTCCAGAAATTAAATCCATCAAAAAAAATTTTTCTCTTCGTTGAAAAATTTTTTGATTTTATATAATTTTTTAGCTTCGAATTTCAATTATGTGACTAGTTTTCATTTGAATAATTTTGCATAGATAAACATATTCAAGAGGTTTTTTTTTCTTTTTTAAAGCATTTTTCGAAAATATTCAAATTATTGAATCAGTGATCGATTTACCAAATGAATAATTTATTCAAAATTTTGTTTTTATTAAATCATTCCTTTTCTTAGTTCCATCTATAAAGCATTGCTTAAAACGTCAACATTTTAGCCATAAATTGAAATAGGAAAAATAGTAATAAAATTTTGTTTAAAATGTAAATTATGATATTTCTGATAAGATGAAATGCACCATTTTTTTTTTTTTGACGTTTTTGTTTCGTTTTGTTTTTTTAATGCTTGCATTTCATTTTATCAGTTAAAATTTCAAAATATTTTGAAATAAAAAATTTTCAATTTTATTTTTATTTAAATAAATTGAATGAAAAATTTTCTGTCACATTCACTGTCTCCATATTCAACCGAATAGTTCACTTATTTCTATATCAATTTTTAATGACACTTTTCATATATATATATATATATATATTGAATTAGAAAAAAACAAAAAAAACAAAGGAAATTATCAGTTCATTTTTGCCAGTTAATTTTTTTCCATCAAATTATTTTACAGTATAATTAAATTTGCCGGAAAAAAGGCTTGTTAATTAATTAATTAAAACAATGGTGAATTTCCTAAAATATACACATGAATTGATTAATGAATACGACTAAAATAATTCCTATTGCAAGTGAAAGAAATACAAAAAAATTGTTGCAAAAAAAAGTTTTATCAAAAATTCTTTTCTTTTTTTTTTTTGTCAAAAATCAAAAGGAAAATATAACTTTGATAAATTGCGCATAAAAATAGCGCCAATTTCTTTTTTTTTTGCATTTTCTTCCTTTTCGTTTATTTTTCTCCTTTTTTGCCTTTTTTTTTTTTTAATCGTTTTTCCAAAAAATTTCAAACAAATCCCTTGAGAGAATTTCATTGGAATTATTATACCAAAGAAATGTTAGTTTAAAATTTTTTGACTAACAATCAGTTTCAGAAGCGAAGAATAAAGATGATGATGATGATAACAGTAATAATAATGGTAATAATAATAATAATAATGATAGATATGTTAGCAATGAGAAGAGGGGAAAAAAAATGGGAAAATGATGATTGTTGATGATAATGATAGTGTATAATTGCAAAAGATAAATATGAAAAGAAATGATGAAAAATTTTTCTTGAATAATTTATGGTTTTAAAAACGAAATAACGATAGTAATGTGGATAATAATAATAATGGATGATGATGATATTTATGATAGCAATTATGATAACGAAAAGAAAATATGGATGATAATATGTGGTAGCGCGAGAAATGATAATCGTTGATCATTATCATCATTTCTTTTGCTGCTTTGCATTATCATTATTTTCGTCTTTTTATTTTTTTTTTAAGTGATAATAACATAGTCCTATCTGTTTGATAATTTGACGACAGGTAGTAGCATTTTAATTATTTGATGATAGCTTATTCCTTCACTATACATCAATGGTTTTCTGAAATCAGTAGCATAACAATTTATTATCCATCACAATTCATTGTGATTCAATGTCGCAAGAAATTGTTAAATGTTGACAAATGAAATTTAATTAATAGAAACTGGACAATGAAATTTTAGCAAATTTATGGTGAAGTAATATTTAAAGATAAAAATATCCAATCAAATAAGGTAGAGGAATAAATTAAAATGACGTCATAAAATAAGTTTTTTTTTTTTTTAAAATTCACATAATAGAATGCTTCCGTTTTTTTTTTTTCGTCTAAACATTATTTACTTAAAGTAATAATTTGTGTTTGTACAGTTGAGAAAATTTGATAAATGTAATTTTGATTCTAATTTAAAATTTTATAGTATAAATTGTCTTTTATTTGATAACAACCAAATTTGTTAGTGGTTTGGGCAATAGTTGGTAGGGAGAGAGAAATTTAATTAGAAATCGATAAAAATTAACTTATTCGAATTGCGTAAGATCCATTTGTTTCTTTTCAAAATACATTCCATCTTCATTATTATTATGGAATTTTTTGTTTTTGTTTTTAGATTAGATAAATACAAATAATTTGAAACTTGAAAATTTGAAATTAAATTATTTTTATTCGTATAGTAGTCAGTAAAATTAATGATCCCTTGTTTTTTTTTTTTCAACTTTTTTGATTTCTTTTTTTCTTGTTCTGAAATGAAAAATTCTTTTAAAAAAAAATAAAAAACGAAGAAATTGGAGAGAAATTGAAAAAATTGTGCTTCGACAAAAAAAAAAAAGGAAAAAAAGTGAAAAAAGAAGAATAAACAGGAGGAAAAAGAAAAAAGACGAAAAAATGAAATGAAATTTGAATATCAAATTTAAGCAAGAATAGTAAATTATATTCAAATTTAAGCAAGAATAGTAAATTATATTAAAAATAATTAAAATGGAACAAATAAAAATGGAACAAAAATAAACTGTCATTTTTTAATTGAACGAAATCAAATTTTCATTTATTTATGAAACAAATAAATTTCAAATAACATCATCTCATTCTTTCAATCATTGATAGCAAATATTTTACAAATAGTTTGTTGACAATGATAACTTTATAAGAATAACGAAGTGAATTTTGATGAAAAAAAAAAAAAAAAACGTACATAAATAATTTTAAGAAAATTTTACAAACGAATCATTGTTATGGAAGTTTTCATTTCATATATTTAAAATATTTCATTTAAAAAAATAAATTTTTGTTTATTAATTATTTTTTAAAA
>NW_018108429.1:88861-92723 GCF_000183805.2 Loa loa | reverse complement strand
AATAGTAAATTATATTCGAATTTAAGCAAGAATAGTAAATTATATTAAAAATAATTAAAATGGAACAAATAAAAATGGAACAAAAATAAACTGTCATTTTTTTAATTGAACTAAATCAAATTTTCATTTATTTATGAAACAAATAAATTTCAAATAACTTCATCTCATTCTTTCAATCATTGATAGCAAATATTTTACAAATAGTTTGTTGACAATGATAACTTTATAAGAATAACGAAGTGAATTTTGATGAAATAAAAAAAAAAAACGTCATAAATAATTTTAAGAAATTTTACAAACGAATCATTGTTATGGAAGTTTTCATTTCATATATTTAAAATATTTCATTTAAAAAATAAATTTTTTGTTTATTAATTATTTTTTAAAATTTTAAACATTCAAGTTTTGCAGGAAAATTTGCATTAATTTATTTGTTTTACAAATAAATATATTAATACAAAAATTTGCATTCATTTATTTTATTTACTTATTCATTTTTATTTGTTTATTTATTTACTTATTTTAAAAATTTGCATTTATTTATTTCAAAATTCAAATCTAATTTTACCATAATTTGATGCATTGCGATGCAATTTAATTTATTTCATTAATAATTACAAATTTTACAATTTCATTAAAATGGCTCTAATTTAAGCAATTATGATGACTTTAAAATATATTTTCAAATTTGAAAATACCAATAAAGCAAAAATTTGGTTGGCTAAAAAAAAAATTTTTTTCCCATCCTTCCTTTTTCAATTTATAAATTCTAAAAAAAAAATAAATTAATAATAAATAAATTTAGAAGTTTGATGAATAAATCTCATTTCCTTATTCAAATTTCTAATTTTAGGTATTAGTGATGATGAGAAGGAGCATTCGTCGATATTAACAAGTCCAGAAGCAGAAGATCTTGAACGGTATATTATAATCATTTCATAAAATTATAAATAAAGCAAAAAAAAAAATTTCTCGAGTATAATTATTAATGATAAAAAAAAGTATTCTGATGGCTATTAATTAAATTAATTAAATCCATTAACTGCTGATAATAATGATATCAACTAAAGGTTTGCTCTATTAATAAAATGAAAAAATTATAACAATTACAAATAATCAACTAAGAAAATGCTTTATGATAATATTTTTTTGGATAAATAATTTTTAATTAGTTTTTATCAGTTCGATTAACTTATTTATCATATCAGTTATTCCTATTGATAATAGTTATTCAAAATTTCATGATTTCATAATTAATCATAATTATCCTAATTATATCACAATGAATTATTTTCACAATTAATCATTTTCATTACACATTTTTTTTTTCTTTCCATAAAATGTTCACAACTAATTATTATATCACAATTAATTATATTTTATTATATTACGATCAGTTATTATAATTGTTTTATAAATTTTTTAAATATATTACTAATTATTTTATAATTATCTTTTAATTGATATTCTAATTAAAATTATATAACACCATTTTATCGTATAGTTTCATAAAAATTTTTGACAATTTTTAAATTAAAATTTAATTATTGAAATTCTTTTTTTTATTTTTTTCATTTTTCTTTTTTTTTAGACAATTATTTTTGAATGCAAAACGAGCTGGTGCACGAGCATTTAGTCCAATGAAAGGAAATAATTTTGAAAATCATTTCTTTCCAAACATGAAACGACATCAAACATTTTCACCATACTATTACTATCAACAACCAAAACGTGGCGGTGGACATCCATTCTACACTTTTTGGGGTCCATCAAATGCAGGCGACATCAAGTAATTACTTTTTATTTTAACAACTAAAAAAAAAAAGAAAAAAAGATAAAGATATGATAAGAATCAAAGATAGTTTCAATTTAACAGTATGTTAATAATCAGTGAAAGAAAAAAATGTGCGATTTTTGAATTATTTATTGAAATTTTTAAAAAAAAATTAAAATTCTTTAATAATTTATTTTGGTTTTTTTTTAAGTTAATGTTTTGTAAAAATTTTAATTAATTTTCAGATACGATGAAAGTATGCCATTTTATAAAAGACATTCGTCATTGCGTGATTCCGCAGATTACATTTATTGATTGATTGTTTGGTTAATTGATTGATTAATTAATTGGATTCGATTCAGGACAAGAATAATAAATGAAGAGTTGAAATATTGGAATTGAAATCGTTTTAATTTTAAAAATTAATTTGCATAGCTCATTTTATTCGTATTGTCAAATGCATTAAACAGTAATAATATTCCTAAAAGCTTTGATTAGAATTTAAAAGTAGTGTTAATTAATTAATGTTCTCAAATCTGCTCGCTAGAATTTGATTGCGTTATTGAAAAAAATTTAAATAAATTTTCCAAAGAGCAAAGAAATGTTACAGAAGAAAATGAATGAACGATGGAATGGAAAGGAAGAATAAGGTAGCAAATAAAAAAAAACAAACAAACAAATAAACAAACAAATAACCAAAGGAATAAACAAACAAAAAATTGGGAAAAATATGAGGAAAAGGTTGTTGTGAGGAAAATAATAATTTAATTTCAATTTATGATTAATTAATATTGGGATAATATTTTATTATCATTTCTCCTTTATATCGATGTGCAAAAAAAAAAAAATTATATCATTCATTTAATGAAATTAAAATAGAAAATATGAAAATGATTTTATCATTCGTTTAATTGGTGAAATCAAAATAGAAAATATAGAAATGATTTTATCAGTCATTTAATTAATGAAATCAAAATGGAAAATATGAAAATGATTTTATCATTCATTCAATTAATAAAATCGAAATAAAAAATATAAAAATGATTTCATCATTCATTTAATTAATGAAATCAAAATAGAAAATATAAAAATAATTTTGTCATTCATTTAATTAATGAAATCAAAATGGAAAATTTATTCTAACTATTGAAGATAAACAAACATTTCAATGTTCGAAGGATTATAAAAATAAGGAAAAGTCCGTTTAAAATTCAAATTCAAATTAAATACTAACATAAGTTTCGTGATAAAAACAAAACAATTACTGATAGACCAATATTGATTGACGAAACAATACTGAATACTGTTTATCGAGTACCATATACGATGTGAATATATATTCAATGATAATAATAAATGTGATAAAATGATAACAAGAAAAAAAACGGATATTAATGGATTGTTGACAATCAATGATATGATATGATAACAATGATATGATAAGTTATCTTGTTCATAGTATCGATCGAATAAAATTATTCATCTTCAATTAAGTAAATTTATTTTGGTTGTTCTAAAAGTGTGATATACATGTTATCATGTTAGAGTTAAAATAGATAAAATGAATTCTGGAAAAATTTAAAGCCCAATTTTAATTACTAAGCCTTATTTAATTACAAAGTTTTATTTTAGCTGCCATTATTATTGTCAAATATAGAATTTGTTGGAGTCATTTGTTAATTGCTAAAAGTATGAAATGTTTTTGAAATAAATTATTGATTGCTTATCAAAATACCTTGATAACGAATAATTACTCAAGTATGAATATTAATTTACAATCATTTTTGCTGATAATTTATAAATCGTTTAAAAAAATATTAAATGCTATATTTAATTAATTCAATATTTACAGTACATCCGATGAATGTTTAAAAAGTTTAATACTATTTTTTGGCATTTGCTAATTTCATCAACTTCTGTAAGTATTATTTGAGTTTAATGTATTTATAAAACAATACAACCTATCCTTCTGTTCTCTTCTAATTTTTTTTTTTTTAATTTCAAAAAACTAGATTGATATGACATCGGAAGTGACAAAATGATAACAAATTGGCTATATATATATAAATATATATATATATATATATA
>NW_018108429.1:85823-88438 GCF_000183805.2 Loa loa | reverse complement strand
ATNNNTATATATATATATATATATATATATATATATATATATATATATATATATATATATATATATATATATATATATGAAACCTTTTTAAAAGGGAATTTCATCAAATATTGAAAACTTCCACTAACTTGTGTTTGTAATTATTTTATTTCAAATTTTTTTGCAATATTATAAAATTCATTTTTCTTTTTTTTTACAAAAAAAAAAAAAAGACAAATCTTAGAAAAGATTTAGCAAAAAAATGTTGACAAATATATGGAATAGATTTAGCAAATAAAGCTTAACTTAACAATTATTTTCTCAGGCATTTCAATAATTTTGCATCAAATAAACGTGGAAAAATTTTTCATTGGAAAAACGATAAAATAATGATAAACAAAATAAATTGACAAAAGAAAAAAAAAAAAGAAAAACGATAAAATTTTTTTTCTGATAAATAAAATGATAAAAATGAGAAAAATGAACAAAAACGAAAAAAAAAGCATTAAAGAAATGCTGAAATAAAATAAAAAAAAAAGAAACATATAATTAAAAATTATTTTAAATCATTTATAACTAAATTACATTAAAACAAATTTTGAACATTGTCATATTTTTACGTATTTTTTGTAAATCAAAAAAAAAACAATTAAAATTATAAAATTAAAATTGATTATATTTAAAAATTTTTATTGTAATATGCTAAAAAAAAAAATGGAAATTCATTTTTTTACTCTTCAAAAATATCACTCATTAAATATTGAACAATGTTGACATATGAAGGAAAAAAAAAAAAAAAAAGAAGAAATTATTTAAGATATAATTAATTTATTAATCCATTATGTCATTTTTTTTTCTTTTTTTTTTGTTTTATTTTGTTTAGATGATTGATTCATTTTAGTGAAAAAAAAAAAAAAAACAACAATTCAGTATGTGCTTACTATTTAAATTTTTTCTGAAAAAAAAAATTTATTAAATTTTGAAATAAAAAGAAAAATTAAAATTATTTAAAAGCTTCTATTCTTTGTTTTTTTTCCGCTTTTTTTTTTCTATTCGTTATTTAATTCTTAAGAAAGAATTTTGATTATCTCTCTCTCTCTCTCTTTCTCTCTCTCGCCCTCTGTTTGCTTCTTTTACCCTCGAGAAGAAAGGGAAGGAGAAAGGAGGAGGAAGGGAAAGAAAAGAATATGAGGGATAAAATTAGTTGAATGAAAATGAGAAAATGATATTTGCATTCAATTCATCCAGAAAAAAAAAAACGAATATTAATGGTCAGATTTTTTAATTTTAAAAAAATGGCAAAAATTTTATATGCTAATGGCAATAAAACTGAATAAAGTGGCTGAATTTGATAATTAAATTGTTACTTAAATATTTATAATTAAATTGGTATTTAAATTTATCATTTATTTGTTTTATCTTTTAAAATGTTGTAACATTTTCCTTTTCTTTTGTGTTTTTAAACGATTTTGAAACATTGCAAAAGAAGAAAGAAAAAAAAAAAGTGATTAGAAGTAAGTAAAAGTTATTGAATTTCTATCATTCTTATTTTTTTTTGCTTTCTGAAATGTTATTAATTTAATTAATTATTTTAATTAAACGCTAAATGGTACATTTTATTGGTTTAGAATGTTAAAATATGCAATATTTTTGTTATGTAATTTATTATATTGTAATTTTTGATGTGATTAATTGAAAAATAAATAAGAATTTCGTTTTTAATTATGAATTTATCAATTAGTTTTGATATTTTTCTTTATTTAAAAAAAAGAGCAGAATTACAAGCATAAAATTATGATTTGGTAAGAACTTTTAATAAAATTAATGATAGCAAAAAAAAAATTTTTTTTGAATTATTTATGGCTATTCAGAATATCAATTACAGGTATAGGATTTTCAAATTAATGCAAAACTCCTAAAGCTTTAAAATTTATTAAAAAATTCTGAAATTTCGCTTTAAAATTTTGTAAAATTTTTTAAAAAAATTTCATTTTGCTAGAAAAAAGAAATTAATTTAAAATATTGGAGTATTTTAAATTCTAAATTTTCACTTCAATATATACTTTTTAATTAAAATTTCAAATAATCACGGAATGTTTCAAGTTAACTTTCACTGAACTGAAACACGAAACTTAATGTTGCAGTTTATTGTTTTATTGAATGAAAATTATTGAAAGGAAATTTTTTCAAATTTTCTTATTTCTTCTTTCTTAAATCGAATATTTGATTAATTTTAGTCAATTTGAAGCTAAATTTTGTTCTTTTTCCAGACAATTTTTAATAAAATTTAACTTAAAATTCATAAACAATTGAGGAAAAATTCATTTTACCAAAATAACATGTTAATCCAATTTTATTTCTGCAAAATTTTATTTATTTTTTTCAATACTTATCATATAAAATAATTATTTACTTATTCATTTCATTTATTTATTATTACTTTTTATTCGTTTATTTATTATTGCTTATTATTCATTAATTTATTACTATTTATTATTATTACTTATTATTCATTCATTTATTATTACTTATTATTCGTTTATTTATTATTACCTGTTATTCATTGATTTATTATTATTACCAATATCAATTTCAACATCATAATTATTCCACTTTTTTTTGTTTTTTTGTTTTTT
>NW_018108429.1:83208-85299 GCF_000183805.2 Loa loa | reverse complement strand
ATTATTATTATTATTATTATTATTATTATTATTATTATTATTATTATTATTATTATTATTATTATTATTATTATTATTATTATTATTATTATTATTATTATTATTATTATTATTATTATTAATTATTATTATTATTATTATTTATTATTATTATTATTATTATTATTATTATTATTATTATTATTATTATTATTATTATTATTATTATTATTATTATTATTATTATTATTATTATTATTATTATTATTATTATTATTATTATTATTATTATTATTACTATTATTATTATTATTATTATCATTACTATTATTTGCATTATTATTATCGCCATCACCACTTTTCCTTCCTGTTATTTCAATTTTATGCTTTCAATTGCGTAATTGCTCTAATTGGGAAGTAACAAAAATGTTTGTGATTGATAATTATATCTTGAAATGTTGTCAGTGATTGTTTCTACTCTGTCCGTTATCAGTGATTTTCTTTTTTTTTTGCTAATATTTCCAGTGCAGTCATTTCTGCAATTAGTAATTATCCATTTTATCATTTGTAAAAGGAAAAGGAAAAATGTCGCAAAGCTAACAAAAATTTTCTTGAAATTTTTTTTTGATAAACGAAAAATTTCCTCCATTATATTTCATTATTCGAAAAATATTTCCGTCTGTTTCCTGACAGTCAATATTTTAATAATTATCTCTGGAATAAAAAAGAGAAAGAGAGAGAGAGAGAAAGAAAGAAAAAGAGGGAAAGAAAAAGGTTTAAAAACGAAAGAAAATTTTTGAGATTGCGAGATTTAGATTTAAATATATATATATATATGTAGATTGTTCGTTCATTTCTTTTTTTTTCTCTCTCTTTTTTTTGAAATGATAAATTAGAAATATTTGCTTTAAATTTTCATTTCTATTAAAATTATCAATTAAAAAAAAAAAGACAAAATGACAAATTTTATCATTTATTAATCATTTTATCATATACAATATGATTGCTGTATTTTCTTTAAACAATAATTACAATGCAAAAAAAAAAAAAAAAACGAAAAAGATTAATGATAATTGTAGTAGTAATGGCAATACTTTGCATATAAATAGTATTTACTAATAATCATTAATATTTATCTAAGTATAACCATTTAATTATTTTTGTTAATTATATATTTCTGATAATTATTCAAGAAATTGTTGCTTAAATAAGCTATGCATATCAGTTATTATACATGAATATTATTTCGTTCAAGATTTCTCCTGATGGTAAATGATTGCATAGCTATGACGACAAAATAATTTCATCATTATTCGATCAACCTGTATATGTATTATTGATGAAAAAAATTGTCCATTCATAAAGCTAAATTTATGATAATTATAACAAGAAAAAATCCAACTTACTACTATAAATTAAACATGCCAATTTCTATTTTGAAATAATTTGAATTGAATAATTTCTAATAATAACTCATAAACTTGTAATATTATATTATTATTTTATTATTTTAGGGAAATTTTTGCAATAAATGTAAACATTACTTATGACAAAGTGATACTAATCGTATCATTTTTAGATAATTTAAATTAAATAATTTTTAATATCAATTCACACTAGTATATTCTAGTAAAAAATTATTCTAAAACGTAATTTTGAATTGGAAATTAGCTGTCCAATTAAAAATTGTATTTTCAAAAAAAAAGAAAAAAGAAAATGTTATCATTAAAATGTTCTACTCTAATCGTTTTCATTTTTGAATTATTTTTTTTCATTAAATTTTTCATCAATATGATCAGTGAGTTATTTTGCATAAAAATTTTGAAATGTACTGTATTTGATTATTTCATGAAATAATTGCCGTGAGTAATTTTTGTTTAAGTAGTTGTTATGGTGTCTTGATTTCGACTATTCCTAAAGCTACTAATATTATTATTGATTGAATGTAATAATCAATTATTAATTCAATTAATAATTCCTATATTTGAGTATGCTAATTTTTTTTCCTTTTTTTTTGGACCAATCATTTCATCGTTTTTTTTTCCTTCCATTTCTTCTCTAACATATTTCTAACATATGTTTTATCTCATTATTTCATATAATATTAAAAAA
>NW_018108429.1:79352-82564 GCF_000183805.2 Loa loa | reverse complement strand
AAATAAAAAAAAAAAAAAAAAAAACAGTATTAGCATCGAATTAAAGATATTATTATTTTATTTCAGTAAATTTTTCTATTTCAAATTCAAATTATTTCCATCATAAATTTTTTTGCTTTCCTATTTTCTGTTTTTTTTTCAAATTCAATCCAAGCATTTAAAAAAAATATTATTAACAAAAAGTTTGAAAATTCTGAAAAAAAAACAAGAAAAAATTGGTTAAATATAAAAAGAAAACACAAAAAAAAAACTTTATTATTAATTTTTGTTTTTATTGAAAGCTGAATGATGATTGTCAATGAATTTGCTTGCCAGAGGGTATAGTAAAGGAGACAAGACCAACAAATTAAATTTAAAATTTAATTCTCGTCCAAACTCATCCTCCTTTATGGAAGTATTGCTTTAATTTATATTTTTTTTCTTTCTGTTTGTTTTTTTTTTTTTTTATTTTGCCATTTTCTTTTCGTATTAAAAAAAAAGAATGCATTATTATTGATTTTAACAATAATTTTCCACAAACATCATTAATTATTTCATTTCAAATATTTTTAAATCGAATTAAAAGAATTTGATTAATGTATTCGTGCATTTATATCATTTTCTTTTGCTAGTAGCAGACAGAAAAAAAAAGAAATATGATTTTTGAACTTAATTTTAACTTGAATGAAATATTTGTTGAAATGATAATGTAAGCGAAAAATATTTTTGATATGTTGTGTGTTTCTTTTTCCCATAAAGTTATCTATTTTTTTTTTTTTTTGAAAAAAATTTCCAACAAAATGAAAGATTTGAAAAGTTAACTTTTTGAATGCTTCACGAATGATAATTGATAATAAATCATTAATTGCAATTAAATTTTTTCGCACTCATTATTTGTCATTAATTATAATTAAATTTTTCCATTAATTATGATCAAATTTTTTTTTTCATATATTTTTTTTTTGGCCCATTCTATTGGAATTATTGTTTCATAGTTTTACTCTTAAATTGAATATTTTAATTTTCAGAAAATAAATTTCATATAATTTTATGGATGAAATTTTTTTCAAACAAAAAAAAATCAAAAATTTTAAAAGTTTTATTTAAAATTTTTTAAAATATAAAAATTTTTAAATTTATCGAAATTCATTGAAATTTGTTATTTTCATTTGATATAACACAAATTCATTCGACGAATTGGCTTACTGTAAAAGTATGCATGACATGGGAAATTTCATCAGCAAATGTATGTATGCCATGGTATATTTGCAAGACATGAGCTTACTTATTCCTTAATATATAATAGATGTATTACCTATACCCTAATACGTTATAGTTGTATTACCTATTCCTTAAAATGGTAATAGTTGTATTACTTATTCCTTAAAATGTAGTAGTGCCATTATCTAATATGTAATAGTTGTATTACTTATTCCATAAAATGTAATAGTTGCATTACCTATTCCATAATATGTAATAGTTGCATTACCTATTCCCTAATATGTAATAGTTGTATTACTTATTCCATAAAATGTAGTAGTTGCATTACCTATTCCCTAATATGTAATAGTTGTATTACCTATTCCCTAATATGTAATAGTTGTATTACACCCATAACTTTCATAGTTTCTCCACCTTAGCCACTTGTGATTTTTACCCATAACTTTCATAATTTCTCGATCCTGGCCACTTTTGATTTTTACCCATAACTTTAATAAATTCTCGATCCTGGCCACTTGTGATTTTTACCCATAACCTTAATAATTTCTTAATCCTGGCCACTTATGATTTTTACCCATAAATGACCATTTCATTTTTCCATTACACGCCTACATTTAAAAGAAAAATCAAAAAATACTGTAGAAAATTTTTGAAAAAAAGTTTTTTTGAAAATGATTTATATTTGGCATTTACTTTTATACATATCTTTTCATTGATCGGAAAGAAATGAATTTCAAAAATTAATTAATGAAAAAAAAAGTTATACTTTTTAGAATTGCTTTAAAATAAAACTTTAAAAAAAACCAATTACCTTGTTTGCATGAAATCTTTTGCATAAAATATAAAATGGAAATTAAAATTGATGCAACAATTGATTTGAAATATTAAAAGTGAAATAAACTTTATAAAATATAAAATTGAGAAAATTTAAATCGAAAAAGTGTGTACATAGAAATTTTCGAAAAAATATTTCATTTGATTCCAAATTTTTGTCTTCTTATTTTTATTTACCAAAGGAGGAAATTTGAATTTAACTTTACTTTATTTTGAAAATTGCATTGTGGTATGATTGGAAAAATTTTTCAATCATTTATTTAAATTACTATCTTTAGCTGTCAACCAATAGCTTTTAGATATTTATTTTCCAGGAATTTCCGAAACTTTTTTTTTGTTTTCAATACTTTTTTCTGAAAAAAAAGGAACGGAAAAGAGTTCCTGATTTTAAAACATCATTTTCTTGCAAGTTTGAATATGTTTTCATGATTTTTTAAAAATTTTTTTTAATCACTAATTTCTCCTTTTTTCACTCCTGTTGATATTTATTTTATTTCTGAAGATAGCGAAAATTTGTTTCATGGTTCATTTCTGAAATACTGAGTAATTAATTTAACGAAATTTGTATAATTCAGTTATAGACTATATTGGCTAAGTCAAATTTCGTATAAATCAATTTACATGAGGTCACCCATTTAAATCATAATGGATATCAAATATTTTTGATGTTCCAATTTTATAATTTGTCCTTATCCATATAAATCATTCGGAAAATCCAACAACTGTCAAATCGTTCGTTTTAATTAATTAGCGATAAATACTTGACAATGCAATGGTCTTGTTGTAGCTTAATTTTTGAATGATGAATTAGATATCTGAATAGCATGACAATATTTCATTTCTTTTCATCTTTTCATTGTTTTCTTGTCAAATTTGACCTTCTCAAAATGCCTCATCAATTCCAACATATATTTCAAATTTATTATCATTAAGACAAATAATTATCATTTACACATCTTTATGAACTCAATTTAAAAATTGGAAATGGAAAAATTTCAGAAAACAGTATTAAGAATATATGCTGATAAAATGTGCAACTAAAAAACCTTTATAGATAATATAATAATGATAATAATAATAATAATGATAATAACAATAACAATAACAATAATAATAATAATAATAATAATAATAATAATAATAATAATAATAATAATAATAATAATAATAATAATAAT
>NW_018108429.1:77663-79332 GCF_000183805.2 Loa loa | reverse complement strand
TAATAATAATAATAATAATAAATAATAATAATAATAATAATAATAATAATAATAATAATAATAATAATAATAATAATAATGATAATAATAATAATAATAACAATAATAAACACAATTGAATATATCACGAAAATTTTTTCTTTTTGAACAAACATTTAAAATTTTTTCATTTTATCACAAAAAATCTTCAACTGATTAAAAATGGTAACTGGAAAATACTTTTTTTTGCTTTTATTTTTAATTTTTTTTTCTTTCTTTTCTTTTTTTAAGGAATTGAGAGAAATGAAGAAAAAAAAATGAAACCGAAATGCAAATGAGGAAGTAAAAGACGGAAAAATGGGTGGAAAATATATTTGTTGCAATTTACATTTGAATTTATCAAATGGATAAATATGTAATGAATGTAAATTGTTTAATGTAGCATGTCTTCCTTCTTTTTTTTCCCTCTTTTTTCATTTTTCAATTTCTTCTATCTTTAATTTCTTGTCAAAATTATAACAATTCAATAATTAAAATATAGCAAAAATTTAATTTGTAATTTTTAGTTGCCAACAAAATTGCTTACATTAAAATCATTGCTTCGTCAATTTTTTTTTCTTTTTTTTTGAATTTAATTGTCATCTTTTTTTTAAAATTTAAATTTTTGTTTTATTTCATTTTGTCAAATATTCGCAATATTATTTGGAAAAAAAGAGGAAGAAAAAGGGTTGGAAAAAAAGAAGAAATTGAAAAAAAAGCGAAAAAAAATAAAAACAATTTGCAATTTTAAACTTTTCATTTGCAGCGTACAAATACTGGCAGTGCAATTTGAAATTTTTTTAATAATTTTTCAAAATTTTACTGATTTATTTTTAAATGTGAAAAGACAGCAATGGTTTTGTTTTTAATTAATCAATGTTAATTAAGTTTTTTGCTCACGTTCTTTTTTAAATTGCTACCTTATAATTTTCATTTTGTATCGACTTAACTTTTAATTTTAGTTGCAAAAAAAAAGAAATTTTAGAAATTGTCAAAAAGAAATTAGAGGAAAAGAAGTAAAATTGTTTTTTTTAAATAATAAAGTATTAGCTTCGAGATTTATGGTAATGAAATAATTAATTAACAAATTAATTTAACAACGATTCTTTTTTTTTTTTTTTTTTTGAAAATAGCATTAATCAACAAATTTTTTGCAAGCGAATAAATTTGGCAAATTTTTATAATAATCCAATTTGGACATTTATATCATCGTATTGTTATACAAATAATAGCAGCAAAATTTTGTTTTATAAAATTTTTTTGAAACTTAATCGTGATAATATTATTAAAATATTGATTAACATTATAATAAAATTTATTTACAACAACAATAATCTAACTTTACTAAGTTTATTAAATGTAACAGCTTTTAATTAATAACGGATTAGTTAATAGATATATCTTCAGTTCAAAGAATTACTTAGAATAATTTCAATGAGGTTGACGTCAACTAAAGTCAACTAAAGTATTATTGCTTGATGACATAATTGCTTTATTGTAGTGAATAATCAAAGTTCATGAATGAAAATTCGAACTATACTTATGGCTATAATTTTAGCAAAAAATTGAAGTAATTTTTGCCTTTTTTGTTTTATTTTAAAAAATTGCAACCGAAACTTTTCAATGAAAGTTTTTTCTTCATTTTAATTAT
>NW_018108429.1:69892-77308 GCF_000183805.2 Loa loa | reverse complement strand
CCGAAACTTTTCAATGAAAGTTTTTTTCTTCATTTTAATTATCATTTGAGCTTTATTTAAAAAAAATTAAATTCAATCTTCACCTTTTTAATTTTAATCATTTATTATTTAATGGTTATAAATTTTATAAATGCATTATTTATTTAAAATTATTTCCTAATCCGGTAAGATTACTTTTACTTTCTCATAGCTTGTTTTAAGGGAGAATTTCAACAAGTTGCATAACCGAAAATCCGGAAAGTCTCTCTCCGGACTGCTAAAATTCCTGTTTAATGTATTCAATATTAATTAAATCTTAATATTGCTCGCATAATATGCATGATTAGATGAACAAATAATGAATGAAAAATTCAGCAGTAGTGATATCAAAATTTGAAATTTGAGTTTTTTTACTTGTACCTTCCAATATTAACTTTATCAATTAGGTAAAAATACCAATAAAAAAGTACAAATAAATATAAATAAAAAAAAATTTTTAAATTTTTTCAGAAAATGAATCGAAATAAATGAAAATTAAAATTGTAAAAAATTCCTTTAATTAAATAATCAATTACAAAAAAAACAATTATCAAATGCTCCGTACGGAATGAGTGAGAAAAAACAGTGAAAAATAGTGTTATTCTGTTTTCTTTTACTAAACATATTTGCTTTGATAAAAAATGTTATAAATATTTGAAATACTATATTTGAAAAATTTTGACTTAAAATACGAATTTATAAAATGTTAGCGTTTTTGATAAGCTATAATATGAATTAAGAAAAGAATTAAAATCAATGAAAATATGAATTAATATTCAATAAAAATTTTTCAATTTTTATCAAGCAATTCAACCTTTGATAAAATTAAATTATCATTTCTAATTTATGCATTGTTATGTTTTTTGTTAAGCCGATAAGATAAATGAGAAAAAGTAACCGAATCTAATTACGATAACTAACGGATTCAGTGATTGAATAACGATTACGAATTATCAATTACGAATTATGAATTACGATAATAACGGACTCAATGATTGAATACTGTTGGATTAAATTAAGATATGAATTAATTTGTATTGAATTAAATTGAAACTTGTTTCGTAACTGGAAAAAAAAAGCAAAAGACGATAAAAGCGAAAATTCCAATAGAAATTTATTTAAATTTACAAATCTTTAATTGAGCAAATTTTTTTGCTTAATTTTTCTTAATTAGTTTTATAATTCTTCTGGCAATAGTTCATTTACTTATATATGAAATGAATAATTTAATTATTGTTTAGGAATATTTTCGATATTTTTCTTTCTCAAATTTTAATATTAAAATTCAGCGATTAATAAATGAAGCATAAAATATGATTGGATTTTTTTTCTTCTTTGATATTTACTAATATTATTTATTAGTAATTTGATAATTTGATAAAATGTATTTGCTGATTTTTGGTTTTAATCAATTTATAATTTGCTATTTTAGCAAATTATAACTTAATTTATTTTCTAAAAATTAATTCCTGCCACTATAATTGTCGCTTTTTTTTTCTCTCTCTACTAATTTAATACCATTTGTAATAATAGCACTATATTTGGTTATGAAATCAATACATGTATTGGATAATTATTAAATAGATTTTCATTTTTATGACAAGATAGCGATAATGATAATAATCATAATAATAATAATATTAATTAATACTGAAATATCACTGATAAGATAACGCAGAAAAAATTGTAATCGATGAACAGTAATTTGTGATAATTTTGATCAAAAATGGATGACTTTCAATTCGTTCCATTATTGATAACAAAAATTGAAAAAAAAAAATATTAGCAAAAAAAAAATTGTAAATTATATTTATAATAAAACTGATAATTCAAATTAATTCAATGATTAAATATAAATGATCCATTATCGCTTATAATTTTACATTATAAAAGAGCCATACTTTTTTTCTCTTTAAAAAAGCCTAATTTTTTCTAATTAATTTTTTTTGAATCTAATTTAGAATTTTTTTAGCTCGATTTTTTCCTAAATTTTCTAATTTTTTTAATTTTCTTCCGTGCTTAATTCTTTAAACTGAAGAATTATTTAAATAGAAATGATATCAGAATTTGCTAACCAAACTTTTCGTTTTTTTTTTGTTAGTTTATATAACTGCTATGAATTATGTAATGTTGTAATTGTTTTTCTTTTTTTTGCAGGAATGGATTTTTAAGATTGTGATTATTTTAACAATTCAGATAAACTAAATTTACATTTTATTACAGTAGAAAAATACAGTAAGCACAAATATAGGAGGTGCAATTGTTTGTTGAAACGATAGGAATTATCATATTAGCGATTAGCATTTAACATTTCCGTTAAATTGAAATTAAATTGTTTGGAAGAATTGAAATTGCTGTATAAAAAGTTAATTTGATATGATGGAACAGTGGAAAGCGCAAAATTGTTCAATGTTTTAGCAGTGATGGTTTTAAATGGACATTATAAGCTAATTAAGCTAATTAATTTTTTCTCTACTGGTGACAATTTCAATTTTAGCTTACTCATCCTACGCATGTGAAAATAAAAAAAAAAAAAAGAAGCTTACTGGGCTAAGAATAAAATAACAATTTGATTTGAATGAATAATCATTTCTCTCATTTTATTTTATCCTAAACTGTAAAACTAAGGCAACACAAATGTATAAGTATTTGTATTTAAAGTTTTATCTCTTCGTTATTTTTTATTTTGTAAATTATTTTGTAAAATTTGTTTTAAAAAAAATTTAAATTAAACTGGAAATATTTGAATAATGTAATACTTTCGTGTAACATTGTATTAACTATTAAACATTATTTATATTAATAGGAAATAAATTGCAAATCATTAATGACAATACTACAAATTTTATTATATAATTTTTATCAAATTTAATGATAATAATATCAATATGATTATTTTCAAATCATATTCAGGTAGTTAATTTAGTAAATTAAATGTGGAATTTGTTGATTTCAAATATCTAATTTGATGATTTAAATACTTCTCACTTCAATAACTCAAGTACCTAATTTAACGTTCTAACAATGCAAATAATTTGTTTATTGATTTAAATTGTTATTCATATATTTCGAAAATTTAACTTTCTGTTGAAAATTTCATTTTAATTTTTATCAGGTTTAATGATAATAATAACATTAATGTGATGATCACTAATAGATTATATTCAGGTATTTAATTAAATGATTTAAATGCCTAATTTATTGACTCGAATTTAATGATTCAAATAATTCTTAATCCAAAATAATTCATATACTTAATTCACAATGATCCAATTATCTGAATCAAATGAATATAAAATGCTTGATTTTGATGATTGAAATTATTGAACGTTCAAATTTTTGCATATGTTGTGGGCAAATCTAAATCTTTATATATTCACAAAATGTCAATATCTATTCAATTTAATTAATTTTTTTTTTTTTTTTTTTGTCAAATGCATCAAAAAATTCTATTTACAAAAAAAAGAAATAGTAAAATTTTAATTTCACATTAAGCTTCATTTTCTTCCTCTTTCCCACCTTCTGGGCATTTTCCCCGCCTTTTATTAATTAATTATGGATGTATAAGTAAGAGGAATACATTACAAACAATGCATTATCACTCTCATATTACTTACGACTTCGCATTTTTCGTTTTTTTTTTTTCACTCTCTTTTAAAATTCATATATTTTTAATGATTTGTTGAATTTATGAGATTTTAAAACTAAGACAACTTCTGATGATATAATTTTTTCAAGTATTTCTTTTTCATTTTCCATAATTCATCCCAGAATGCTTCTTCATTTATTTTTATATTTTCCATTTTTTTCTAAAGCAAAAAAAAAAAAAAACAAAAAAATAATGGTCAAATATTAAATTTTACGGTTTTTTTTTAAAAAAAATTTCCGAATCTTTTGTATATATCAAACTTTTGCGTAAAAACTTTTTTGATTTTGATTAGTTATTAAAAAGAAAAAGTTTTTCTCTTTTCTTTTTTTTTTTTTTAAATAATTAATTACAAATAATTGTGCATGAAAGTATTTGTTTACCCTTTTTTTTTTTTTTATTGCGCTAAATTTTTCTAATTATATTTACCAAATAAATAAAATAAATATTTAATTTCGTTGTATTAATGAAGGAAAGAAGAAGAAAAAAGAAAAATGCTTAATATAATCATTATTAGTATTAAGGAATTTATCAAATGCTTCTTTAAACGATTTCATATTTTGATTTGCTTTTTTTTTAATTTTAGAAATTTATTTTGGCTATTCTGTCCATTTTTTACCATTCTTGTTTGAGTTATTCTGTCCACTTCTATTACCTTCGTTGGGGCTATTCTGTCCATTTTTTTTACCCTTTACCTTATTGTTGACATCAGATGAATTGATTGAGCCTTAAATGAACTTTTGTTTTAAAATAATTTTTGAAAATTTGATGAGAAAAATTAAAATTTTGTTAAAAATTATTAACATCAAATTTTCCATTCCACAACTTTACATTATAAGTAAACGTTGTAAAATTATTAGTTTACTTCTAATCCCATAATTATTAATTATAAAAAAAATCATACTTTTGCATTATTTTGAACAAAATTTTTTCACAAAACACATTCTTTTGTATTTTTTGCTGTTATCAGTTTATTGATCAACATATTATCAGTTTATCGATCAACTTATCATTGTCATTTCATGAACTAAACAAATAATCCATTTGCTTGCATAAAAGCGATTTCTTTTAATAGTGTCAAAAAAAAATGTGATAATTTAAAAAATATTATGAACAAACAATTTATCAGTTAAAACAAAAAGGGGGAATTCGAGGTATTGTTTAATTTTTTTTTTTTTTGAAACTCTTCAAAATTTCGATAATATGTAAATTGTCTATATGCAAATTTCCCTCATTTATAGCAATATTAACTATAATGTTGATTAATAAATATTATTATCAGAAGCGTATTTTAATGTAATCAGCAATTTTAGTGTGTTATCAAAATGATATTGTGATAAGCGACTATTAGTTAGAATATTATTGTAAGACAAAAACTTAAATTTAAAAATTTATAATTTCTTTTTCTTTTTCTTTTTTTTTTGTTGCAAGCATTAATGCAAATGGCCTAACTTTAAGAATATAATTTAGGAAATTCATTCCTTATCCAAGAGAAATTCATATCGTCCAGCAATTTAATTCTTATCTGATAAAAAATCCAAATCATTTGGAAATATTCATTCTGATCTGATAAAAATCCATATCATTTAGAACACCATCCTTAGATATCATCCAAAAAAAAGTCATTTTCAGATGTCATTTCGAAACATTCGAAACTTATATCATTAAGAAAATTTTCATTCTTGAATATTCATTGGAAAATTTTGCTTCCGGATATCATTGAGGAAATTCATTATTAAGCATTCTTTGATAAAATAGTGATAATGGGTATGGATTAAAGTTAATCCTCTTGTTAAAGATAATTAAAAGTGAAACAAATTAATTGCAAAATTTGTTATTAAGATATTCATATGCGCAACTGTCATCTTCTTGTCCTTTCTTTTTCTCATTTGGTTATCTTCAGTAATTAATCCAGGCAAATTAATTCTGCCGAAAAGAAGAATGATTACTTGTTACTATGTATTGGTTTAAACAATTGTTATTAACATATTAGTTCCATATTTGACTCAAATCATTTATTATTTTATATTAAAATTGCGATTAAATAAAATACTAACTTTGCAAATAATAATTTGAACATTAGTATTCAATTTATGAAATTTTTAATGTTCAGAATTTTTCGTAATTAAATAATTACAAGAAATGATAATGCATGAAATGGTTCAATTCATTTTTACCTTTTTTTTCTTCTAAAACGATATAAAAATTTCTTCTATTGCTCATATATATTTTAATTAATTAATAAATTTTATGCTCCGTTTATTTTTTTTTTAGATTCAATTTTTTCAATAATTTTTTTTTTTTCAGGTGAGAGGGGTAATATTACAATGGAAACTATAATAGTTCTTATAGTTGTCTCATCAGTTGCTGCTATTGTTCAATCAGAATATTATGGTAATATAATTTTCCATTTAAAGAAAAAGAGAAGCTATTTAGAAAAATAAGAAGAAAACAAAGTTTAAAAGAATATTTGATAAAATTAAAGTGAAATTTAAAGCTAAAATTTGTAAAGAACTCATTGTAATGAGTATCAGTAAATTATCATAAATGCATTAACAAATTATATTTTTGTATTTGTCGAATTACATTCTAATTAAGTCATTAATTATTGTGATAAAATTTACATTAGCAAAAAATTATTTTGAATTATTAAGTAGGATGAAAATGGAATGTTTGATGCTAGCTCCTTTATCGCAGCTATATAATATGAATTAATTTAGACTAATTCGAATCTTTGTACTAAAATTTAAATTATTCGATCAAAGTATATCCTTTTAATTTAGTTTGAATCAATATACATTGGATAAGAATGTAAATCATTTCAAATTATTATAAGTCTTTCTTTTTTTAAAAAAAAACTACATCAAATTAATTTTTTCTTAAAATTAAATTGCTAAAAATTTTAATTATTAATATCTAATTTTATAGCTAATTACAACGATCGATTGGCACGAGATTTTATGCATTTTGGAAAACGTTCAGCAAATTTAGTACCGCAGTTCGATCCATATATTGCTTATTTTAAAAGAGGCGAGGTGATAAAAAAGTTTTTTATCTATGAATTCTTTTTTTTTAGACACTTTTTTCTATTCATTCTGTTTTGAAGTTTTAATTTGTTTAATTAAAAAAAATACGTCTAATAAAGTATTGTTGAAAACTAAACAAATTTATTATTTAATGCAATTTGCCATTTTAAAATGTTAACTGATGTTAATTTCGGAATAATTTCAGAATTGAAATTAAAATAAAAGCGCTTTAGATGATATGAATTGTTAACAGTGATTTAAAAATAACAATAGTATGTTTAAACTTTAAAAAAAAAGAAAATTGATAGAATTTTTTGATGAAAAATGCGTAATTTCTCCATCAATGGATAGCTTTTCGTTTAAAATATGTGGTAATGAAATATTTTAATTTATTATAATTCATTTAGTTTTCGAGAGATTTCATGAATTTTGGAAAACGTTCAACTGGTGATGGCAATTTGTCTGATATGATGCTAAAAATTGGTCACACTCCAGAATTACTTCACAAGAAAAGCAACAGTTTTGACAGGGAATTTATGAATTTCGGTAAACGGATGATGCCACTTGAACGGAGTCTAATGACTTCAAATAAAAAAGGCGGCATTGATGCATTCAATCGCGAGTTTCTCAGTTTCGGTAAAAGGTTAGCAAATATATATATATATATATATATATATATATATATATATATATATATATATATATATATATATATATATATATATA
>NW_018108429.1:60159-69404 GCF_000183805.2 Loa loa | reverse complement strand
TATATATATATATATATATATATATATATATATATATATATATATATATATATGCATATGTAAATAAAAGAAGTAAAAAGAATAAGAGTAAGAGGGGGGAAAAATAAACTAAACAAATAAACAAATAAACAGCAAGGTATAATTACAAATAAGAAAATCTTGAAAAAAAAAAGCGATTTATTTTTAAAATTTAGCTAATAGTTCGATTATTTGAAATTTTTACTTTTTTTTTGTCTTTTGTAAATTTTGACACAACATATTTGAGAAGAAAAGAATCAATGATTTTCAATTGAAGGATTGCTGTTATTTAATTGATATCTTAAATCTTAATTAACAAATAAATGTGCCAACCGGTTTTGAAAATTTTTTAAAATTTTCTTATATTTTCCAAAAATGAATTTCTGGAATGGTACATTAAAATTTTTTCAGACTTTTTCTTGCATTCATCCATGCAACAAATCATACGCCTTCAAAATTTTAAATGATATATTTTAATTTAGTTTAAAGAAATAGAACAGGAAACTTTATTTAACGCATGTTAAATATTATCTACAAAAAAAAAAAAAATTAATAATAATAATGATAATAGTAATAAATTTAAAAAATAATTTGAAATGATTACTTTGAATTGCTATACTTTTCATTTCCATTCCTCGGTATTATTTTTTTCAGATAATCACTGAATGAAATTGGCCACAAAAGAATGCAAAATTTTGGTTATATCATAAAAATTTCTCTGTTCAAAGCTAATCAAAAAACAAAAAAAAAAAAAAAGTTTATTATCTCGTACTAATTAGCAACAACTGAATTGTGTAATTGCATTTATATGAATGTTTCATTGTATTCATTAGCATTGCACAATAATAAATTTTGATACTTCTTTTAGAAAATTGAATTATATAAATCAATTAGAAAAAGCTGACAGATTTGCATTTTGATGAGATTTTGTCAATTAAATGCTAATTAATTGCTCTTTTTCCGAAGTAAAAATCATATAGTATACTCCTGGTGAAATATTGTATTTATTCATTGTGAATGAAGACACTCCTCACTGTTTTTGCTTTGAAATACATCTGTTACTCACAGTACTCACAGTATTGGTCTTTGTTCGACGAAGAAATGATTGGAGAATATAAATTAATTGAAAGAATTGATTTTAAAAAAACATAGATAAAGTTGGGAAAAAAAATGCTACATGACAGGAAAATTAAATTTGTTATACCATGATGTATGAAAAACCGATTGTTAAACTTATTAAAAAATGAAAGGTGAAAGGTTATAACTCTTGCATAAAATAAGGCAATTACTTCCTTCATATTTGATATAATATTTAGTTATTCGGCCACTTCACTTTAAACTTTTTTTGACTTGGTTTTCGAATTTCACATTTCAATTATCCGTTCAATTGTCGATTGAGTTTAGCTTCTCTCTAATTCATTTTCAGTTCCGTTGCTAAGATTTTGGTCCATCCAATTAAAACACTGAAAAGACTATCATTAAATCGGTTTATTTAATTTGGTTTTCGACAACAGCTTTAAATCGCACATAATGTCACACAGAGTGTCACCAAACAAGCTAAAAATAAGACGTTGAAAGCAGCAAACAATCCAAAATAATGGATAACAAATTGGCAAACCTGCAATCACTCTGTCGTAAGAATGACATAGATTTAAAAAAAAAATCCATAAATTCGTTTCAAAAAGTCAAGTGAATCAAATTATATTTAATTTAAAAATCGATTTAGAAAAAAATTTTTTCATTTCTTTATCGAATAATGGTAAAAATAATGATTTCAGGAATTATCAATTTAAAAATCACTGCAAATCTTGTTTTTCATTTTGCCGATAAAAATTACAATGAATTAAAATAATTTGCAGCAAATTGAGAATTTTCAGAATTTAGGAAATATTTTTTCAAAACTGACTAGCATTGACAGGCGTACACTTATTGTATACGTAATTAATTGTATCTAATCCATTATCATTATCAGCATTATTATTCATATCAAAAAATGACAGTAATTATGATTATGACGTTAAGACGTCAACCTTTCTTTATAATACATCAGCAAATATCGTATTGAATAATGATATATTGCTACATACAGTTTATGGAAGAATTTATTCGTTACTCATTTGTGCTAAACTAATTTTCATTTTAAAATTTCTCTTATGATATCTTTTTCGTTTTTCTGCTAGCTTGATATTTTAGCAATGATCATTTGGCAATTGAAATCAATTAATTGTGAAATTTTCAAATCAACAAACGAAATACTAATTATATTTGAATGGAATACAAATAATGTTATGCATATTTTAGTGATGGCAGTTACGGCTAATAAATATAGCTATTTCAAATGATTAAACTTTTTAAAAATTTTCCCTTTGAAAAAAGAAGAGGAGAAAAATTTTTTATCGAGAAACTGAGGTATCATTAACAACTAAATTGAATTTCCTCAAAGTTAAAAATCATTAATAATTGCAATGATCTTTTTAATTTCTCTCTAAGACTGTCAATTCGATTTTTTCTTCATTTCCCAAATTGAGTGCGAAATAAGGCAATGCTTAATTATGATGCTTAATCAGTGTGTGCATTTTCTTTTGACAAGAAATCCCTTCCTTCCTTTTCTTTTTTCCTTTTCTTCCTTCGTTTACAGTAGAAGAAATTTTAAAAAAAAATTATCAGTGCTACAACAAAGTCTGTTACTGCAACTGTATTTTCATTAGCAATCTCGCCGAAGAAACATAAACCATCCGAATTTTGCATTGGTTTACACAAATAATGACATGTACTGCTTGCTCATTAACTGAGAAATTGAATAATTTTGAATAGATTCCATACTCATATAGATTTTCATATTCTATGAATCAGGGAATTTTCCCTTGCATATATCGAAGTGGAACGGGTTTTCACCGGTGTGAGTTCTCATATAGGTTTTAATCATGACTGAAAGAAGCTTTTGTTGCATGTCTTGCAACCGAACGGTTTTTCACCAGTATGAATTGTGTTATATGGATCTCCCTATTGCATGAATAAGAGAAACTATCTGTTATATGGATCTCCCTATTGCATGATTAAGAGAAACTATCTGTTATATGGATCTCCTTATTGCATGATTAAGAGAAACTATCTGTTATATGGATCTCCCTATTGCATGATTAAGAGAAACTATCTGTTGCATATCGGACAAACGTACGGCTTCTCATCGGTATGAGTTATCATATGCTCTTTTATATTTATTACTTCCTTTTGACATATATTGCACTGCGGTTTCTTCCTTCGCAATTTCCTCCCTGCCATTTCTTCCGTTCTTTTTCATTTAACGCTCTCTTTTTTCGATTTTTAAGTTATTAATTCTGTACGAGTTTTCCTCGACTAATAATTCCCATTGCCTTATTTGTATTCCACTCATTTCCTGCACTGATAAATCCAACAACTTTGTTTGTTCCGTTTGCGCCTCCTCAAATTATATGAAATTATCAATCTCACATTGTGTTAAAAATTTGAAATCTTTGAAATGTGTGGTGCTGCATTGTATTTTCAACTTTAAATGAATTTACTGTAGTTTGAATATTGCTCAGTTGGACAAAGAACTTTTTGCATATCTTTCGCATAAGATATCTCAAATCTCTTGCAGATTTTAAGCTTTTATTAATACCGATTAATTGTCCATCCATTAATTGGCACAGGTTAATAGCTGGATTTGATTATCAAATATCCCAACTGAATGAAACGTTGCTTCAAATAGTTCAGTTGAAGTGCTTATCGTCGATGGAATATTGCATAGAATTGACAACGGATGATCCTATGAAATGACACGAGACTACAACTAACAGTTATATTTATTTGCATATAGCATGTCAGTTACTTGCCGCGTGCATAGCATGCCAGTTATTTGTTATGTGTACGCGAATAACGAAAAAGTAATTTAATATGTCTGTAGATAAAAATATGATACTATTATGCATATGAGATAAAAAATGAGTACTTATAAGCAAGCGATAAATAATAACAGCAATAGAATCTTATTAATAAAATAAGAACTAAGCACAGAAATATAATTTATAATCAACGAAACAACGTACATTTCAGTTTAAAATGTGCCCTTCAGCTTCTTTCATGATTCTTCTTGTGTATTTTCAAATAGCATTTAGTTAGGAAATCTTTACCGCAAAAAGTACAGTTGTAGAGAGGCATACTTTTGTTGTGATTTGCCATATGCTTTTTCAAATGTTGTTTTAGTCTGAAACTTTCCTTGCATTCCCGACAACTGTGCGGCCTTTCATTGGTATGAGTTCTCATATGATTTTCCATAGCTGATGAATCAACGGAACTTCTCCCGTATGTAGGACAACTGTAAGGCTTCTCGCCAGTATGAGGCTTCTCGCCGGTATGAGCCTTCATATGCCTTTTCATACTGTATAGTCGAGAGAAACTTTTCCCGCATGTGGGACAACTGCAAGGCTTCTCACCGGTATGAGTTTTCATATGGGACTTCCTATGCGATGATTGAGAGAAACTACTGCTGCATATCCGGCAGACGTATGGCTTCTCACTAGTATGAATTCTTATATGATCTTTCTTATGGTGTAATTGAGAGAAGCGTTTGTTGCATGTGGGACAGACGTACGGCTTTTCACCGGTGTGAATTCTCTGATGACCCTTCAAAGTTGATAAACAAGAGAAACTTCTCTTACATATTGGACAACTGTAAGGCTTTTCACCGGTATGAGTTCTCATATGGTTTTTCATGCTTGTTACTTCCTTTTGACATACTTTACACGGCAGTTTCATCGTTTTCCCTTTCCTCCCTGCGAGTTGTTCCGCATTATTTCTTTTAACGCTCTTTTCTTTGACTGTTAGCTTCATCTTGATTGTTAAATTTTGACTGTCAGATTCATCTGTATTTTTGACAGCTACTTCGGCTCTCGGCATTTTATCGGCCACTTCGGCTAATAACCGCAATGGTTCCATTTGTTCGTCATTCAATCCCTGCACTGACAAATCTGGCGGTTTTGTTTGTTCTGTTTGCGCCTCCTTAAATTGTATGAAATTATCAATCTCATACTGTGTTAAAAATTTGAAATCTTCGAAATACTGTAATGTTGCGTTGTATTTTTAACTTTAAATGAACTTACTGAGGTTTGAATGTTGCCCAGTTGGAAGAAGAAAAAGGCGAAATAAATGGAATGCATATTGATGTAACTAATTTCTTGCCTATTCTGAAAAATATTCAAGTTTACTAATGCAATAAATGGTTACTTATAAGGAATAAAACCTCCTTCTGTTTGATATTGACGTGGCGGAAAAATTTCTTCCGGTAAATGTTTTCCCAAATATATTAACATTGAAAAAACGAACTGTTGTGAAAGTTTGATTATCTGAGTTGAATAGTTCCAGCAACAATAAATTTGATATTTATTTGTGTAGGAGAGTGACCAAAGAACTTCTTTATTAACAGGATAATATGCAGATAAAACATTAATATTGACCAAGCCAAATTGACTTTAAATTGATAATAATTGGACAGTTGGATTAAGAGCAGAAATGCCAGGAAATTTCCTGTTAATAGCGTTGGTGTGGCGTCCAAAAAAAACTTTTTTATTTTTTGGATAGGCTTATGTAAAGAAGTGAGATGCGGTGATATTAAACACCGAAAACTGTTGAGAGCCAAATTATAAAAACATGCCCATCGCAACAAGATCCAATGAGCAGATTTGATGTGTATTTAGTTAGATATTTTAGGCAGTTGCTAACAAAGGCATTTCTGAACAAAGACATGTGCTTAGACATAAAGGAAAAAGATGGGAATTGAAACGGGAAATAAATCTAAGGAATGTAAATTTAAACAAATATGTGAGATAAATGGTAAACCATGAATCATGGAAAACATTCCTAATTTTATTTGTATAATTATAAAATTTTAGTTTTTCGCGACTTTCGTGACACGAACGGTTTCGATTTTCCGCTAGTATAATATAATTGCATTTTTCACTCAGACGATAAGCTCCAAAGTCTTTACAATGTTCATAATTACAAATTTAATAAAAAGATAATTTTGGTTCAAAAAAGTGCTTATTTACAGGTTCGTCGTGAAATTCCAAAATCTCTCATAATGCGACACTTTGAAAGGCAGTTGACATTGTCTATTGAAATTCGTAAAATTCCAAAATCTTTCATAACGCGACACTTTGAAAGGCAGTTGACATTGTCTATTGAAATAAATGAAATAGATTTTACCGGATAAAAATCGTGGAAGAGAGTTTAGGACAAACGACCAGTCGCTTCTTCTGTTAGGTACTGCACAAGTATCGTCTGTATAAATAATCATCCAAATGAGAGTGGCAAATTATTTGTATTGATAATTTTTGTCCACGTGTAATAATGTAATTGTAGCAGTGGCTGTTTAATCCTTTAAACTGAATAGTTTTATTTTAGTTGTTATATTGCATTGTAAAAATTAATTTATGCAAAGCAGTCGCAAAATTTCCTGCACAATTTTGTTTTATTTCGCTATAATTCTTCCAAACCTTCAAAACTGAGGCAATATTAGAGAGAGGGGAAAACTGCATTGCTATATTTTTCATAATCTATACTACTGATTTATATATGATTCCACCAAGTCATTTGTTCACACTCCATATCCATTCTTAAACATAGTTTTCAAATTTGTTGTATAGAGGAAAAGTTCATGAAATTTTGAAAATTTTACGATTTTAAAATGGAAAAAAATAGTTTTCAGCTGACAAAGCGCGAGCATTAATGAAATATGGAATGTCTTGTAAGCATTTTAATGATACTAACGGAATGATAGCATGACGGTAATGGTTATGAGGACATTTACCAGCAAAAGCATCTGACATAAATTAATTAATAATCAACAACCTAAACAATAATCCTCAACCTAAACAATTAGGTGCTGCTCTTTTTAAAACGTATTATATTTTTCGAACTTCACGATGATTAATTTAATTGTGGATAACGCATAATCATATTTGGCAAACGTAACCATACGACCAAAAAATGATATGTAACGGGAGAGGAATATGGAAATTTAGAGCCTGGTTATTAATAACATTGAAAGAAAAGAATGTTATTACTGTTGGCAGATAACCACTGGAAACTAATTGAAAGGGTACCAGTTTAACTTTACGTAGTTAAATGACTACTAATTTAACGAAATTGAGTAATCGAAGGATCAAAAAAGGAATCATTACCAAATTGATGGACTAATGAAGAAGACAGAAATGAATGTACAAAAGTGGGAAGTTTACTCAAATTTGAGGATACGATATCTGTCGTGAAAAAAAGAGTAAGAAGATAAGGAATGTTGTTTTTGTTCGTTGTAGAAGCAGTCAAGTTTTAAAGGAACGACTTACAGAGTACCGGTATTGTGTGTTCGAAACGTACAGCAGTTTATCCTTTATTATCGTCTGCAAATATAACAGAAATAGGCTCAACTAATTCCAGTTACAATAGAATGACGTCCAGAATAATACCAGCAGAAGAATGGGGAGAATTTGTGAGTAGTAATAAGTGAATGAGTAGTAATTAGTGAACTGGGAGAAAAAATGAAGAATGTGTTGTATGAAGCTAAGTGCCGACCGATGGAATTGAATGAGTGTTAGAATTTCTTATGTTTTATATAAGGAATGTGTGAAGAGGAATTTTTTTGTCATTACAAATTGACAGTATTCTCACAGCTGGAAGAGAAATTTACATATCAGTCACCTTTATATAAAGAGGAAATTGTTTGACCAGATGTATAGCTTTCTCACAGGTGTATCTAAGATTTGTACATAGGATAAAGCCTTTACAAATTAGTTAACGGATGTATGCATTCTTCAGCATCAAAGTATTTTTGGATGATTTCTAGATAACTGACTCATTACATTAGGTATGGGAAAACACTTTATATTTTATTGTGCAATGTGATGAATCGTTTATCTAGTAAACATTCTATGCAACAAATACCTTATGTTTCAACATATTAAATTTTTTTTTCGATTTTTCCGACATTGATCACTGATAACTTAAATATCAGCGAAGTCGAAAAAAATCTGATGAGTTGTTCTAATTAAGATCTAGAATATTTCTCAGATTAATGATCCGTTACATAAAATTGATGAAATAAATATTTCGATATCTAAAGTGATGGGTCATTTATCCAATGTTTAAACCAATCTTAATTGCAATGTTTAATGTTGTAAAAAAAAAGTCTTTTGTTGTAAAATTTTTCCAATCTGTTAATCAAGCTTGCATGCAATTATCGGAATGTTATAAACTTATGTGCAAATGTCGAAATCTTGTAAAGAATTTCCAATCTGATAATCAAGTCAATATATCTGGAATGTTAAACCACTTTCACTAGACAAGGAACTGGTATTAGTCATCCTAGCGGCAGTAACCAAATCAAAAGTTGGAGCAATCACTCAATCCGACAGCTCACACACTCAATCTAATAGATCTAACAGTTTCTGAATCGATAGCTCGCTAAGTTACTCAATCGGACAACTCGCGCAAACACTCAAGGAGAGGGCATAGTCAGACACTGAACCACGACAACGGTTCAACAGTAGAGAAGCGACAATTCAACAGCATGAGCGGTAAGACGGTTTGATATCCTTTAATACTTGTTGTGTATTGTTCATTCAGTGGGATATTACACCACTTTGTATAAGCCCAATAAAGGTTTCTATCAGCGTAACGGAGTTAGAATAAAAAAATCACAAAATCTTTCCTACATTAAATTCTTTTTTTATGATATTATTGAAATACTTTTTATAACACAATGAATAACATTCATTTTGTTACTGTAGATCGATACATTGCGGATTGTACTGTATGGTATGTATATTATCGTATATATTGTAAATTTCATATATTGTTGCGTATATTGTTAAAAAATTGTATATATTGTAAGTTATACTGTAAATTTAATATGCTGTAATTTATACCGTAGATTAGATATGTTGTAAATAATAATTAAAAAAAAAAAAAAAACCAACTTCAGACCAAGCCTTGAACTTCCTTCGGTCGTATCCATTTGTATTCAAAACGAACAAATCATTCTTTTGCTAGAAAATATCATTCATTTTTTTTTTCGAAAAAAAAATAGTGAAATAGAAAAAATTGAAATATTTTGATTTCAACGAAATCTATTTAAGCAATTTTATTGAGCAAAATTACATTAGAAATAAAAAGAAAAATTTTTTTATATTACTGAAATTTTTGATATTGCTGAA
>NW_018108429.1:55418-59358 GCF_000183805.2 Loa loa | reverse complement strand
TATATTCTCATATATTATAGATATAATAATCGGTTTCAAATTGCATATTTAAAAGTATAGTCTTGAGATAATGCCTCTACCACTCCAAAATTTTTGATAGATTAAATGGATTAGACAGATCAGATAGATTAGACAGATCAGATAAATTAAATCAGATAGATTAGATCAGATAGATTAGATAGGTCAAATAGATCAGATAGATCAGATAAATTAGACAGATCAGATAGATTAGATGGATCAGATAGATTAGATAGATTAGATTAGATAGATAGATAGATGGATGGATGGATGGATAGATAGATAGATAGATAGATGGATAGATAGATAGATAGATAGATAGATAGATAGATAGATAGATAGATAGATAGATAGATAGATAGATAGATAGAACAACATTGCATTTTCCGTCATGTGATCTATTCAGAACGAAAGAAAGAAAGAGAAGGAAACATAGTTCGGTTATTATGAAAGGAATCGATATACATAACCTTAGCAACAACATTTTTTTTCGAACCGTTTTCTTCGTCCGATTTGTTTGTTGAATGGAAGTCAGTTGAGAAAGTGCAGGCATCCCGCGGAGTATTATGTATAATGTTTCCTCATTGCATTAGTGACAGAAAACAGAAAACAAGGCGAACTGCTATCGACAGCTTCTCGTTTTTATATTTGATCAACTTCGTATCGTTTATATCACTTTGACCAGCTCATTTCGTTTATGTCATCTTGACCTTCATTTTGTTTATAGCACTTTGATCAATAGACTTTGTTTATATCACTTTGACGGATCGATTTTGTTTATATCACTTCGATTCGTGCAAACTCGTTCCACTTCTTTACATTAACTAATTATTTAATTAGGTTTGATATTTGGAGTAGAATCTCTGATCATATATGAATGGCATCTTTTTAAGTTAAATTTTTTATATTTTGCGATCTTACCTAATTAATTGTTTGATCGAATTTAGTGTCTGAAATTTAAATGAAATACTTTATTAGAAAGGGAAATGAAAGTTGCAGATAATTACGAAGTAATCATGGTCATATATTAGGTATAAGTGTAGATGCTTAGAAATTTTAAAGCAATCAGAAACATCGGTTAGATATGATTAAATAATTCGGATTAAATTTTAAATAAGATTTTAAATTAAGATTCCAAATTTCTGGAAAACTGATAAGTATAGTTGAATACGAAATCAATTTACTCGAAATTTTAATTCTTTTCACAAAAATTAATTTGACTTTTGTGTATTCAAAGATGTCAAAATTTTTCATATTTTAAATCAGTTTTTGTTGATCACTTTTACATGATTGATTTTTTTTTCTTTTACTTACAACTTTATCATCACATACTTTACATTTCATAATTGCATCCATAAATTGATTTTGAGTTTTAATTTTTTAAATCCTTAGCTTAATTCGAAGTGTAATTGTGAGTTGTGAGGGAAATTGCATGCGCCTTTTATTCGGATGTAATTAAATTCAAACTCCAAAAAAGAAAAAAAAAGCTTTGTAATCAGTAAAAAATGAGATGAAAGAGAGAAAAGAAAAAGGATGATAAGCGACTAATTTAATTTCTATTTGAACAAATTGAAACGATACGAATGTCAATTTTAATAATTAACAAATATTGTGATTTAGTTTTGGTTCTTTTTCCAATATGCGGAATAATTTTAATTTATTTATTTGATTATTTTTCTAAATCAAAAAATTATATCAAAAAAAGCATATCAAACACATCGAAAAATTTAAAAAAAAGAAAAAAAAACGCATCAAAAAATATTTCACAATAAAGTGAATAATTGATTATTTTTTTGGGCTTGTTAAAATTCATTTTAAAATGTAATTTAAAATGTAAAGAATTTTTCGGCAAAACAAAATGCTTGAAATGCTCTTAATTTTATCCTTCAGAAAATATTGAATACTATAATTACTGACGTTAGATTGTAATGTATTTATCAAAATTATTTTCCCACTTAATAGATATCATTGGAATTTCTTTTGCAGTTTTAATAAGTGTCGTTAAAATTAATTTTCAATTTAATATGGATCATTAAAATAGATTTTCAAATTTAATAAGTGTCATTAACATCAATTTTCAATTCAATACGTATATCAAAAAGAATCAAAATTATTTTTCAATTCAGTATTCGTCGTTAAAGTTAATTTTCAGATTTGATATTACTAATAAAGTTGATTTTCAATTTAACAAATATTTAAATTGATTTTGCAGTTTAATGAACTTGTTTCATTACTTCCTTAAATCATTCCTTTTTATTTTTTTCCTTTTTTTTAAAAAAAAATAAAGCAACTGTTTGGCATTATTTTCCATTTTTCATTCATCATCATTGAATGAATGGTGAGCAACTTTTTGACGGATTTTTTTTTCTTTCTTTTTTTTCAATTGACATCAGTTGACAGCGATAAATTGTCAATTTGGTAACTTAAATTTGGAAGCTAATGAGTCAGAAAGAAAACGAAAGATAAATTTTTATAAATATTGTTAAATGTGAATGAAATTTAGCGTTTTTCATTCACGTTATTCAAATTTTACACATAAAATAGTGTAATATAACAACATTCATCGAAAAATTATTGCAATAAATTGTCGAATATTTGTCGAATTTAATTATTTGTGTGTAATTATTTTTAAATTTGAAAATAAATTCCAAAATACATTTATTTTATTATTACATTTCATTTTGTTGAAATAAACTAAAATATATTTCCAGAAAAAATGAAATAAAATGAATTATTCAATAAATTGACATATATTTATGAAAAAAATAAAATTAATTATTTTAAAACAAAAAGAAAAATAATTAAAAATATAATTAATTTAAAGAAAATTGAAAACAAAATTTGAAAAACCACTAGTGGATATATATATATATATATGTATTGAATGCTAAATATTTATTGATTAATTAATTTTCAAACTTTTTCCATAAAATTTAACATTGATTGTTTTTTTTCGTTTACACTTTTCATTGCTTATTTACCATTTTAAATTATAAATAGATGTAATATTTCCTTTCTGCCTACCATTTAATCGTGAAAATAAATTGAAATTCAATAATTATTGATTGCTTCATGACATTTTATCATCAGATTGACAATGACTGGAACTGGCATGTTTTGGTTTATCGTTTATTGATGTGTCATTTTACTTGATGATTATATTCATATTTTTTTTTCACATTTAATTAATTGATTGGTTTAATTTGTTTAATTCGTCTTAATTATTGCACTATTACGAATTCCAATCTTAAATTTTAGTTTTTTTTTTCTATGCCCTTAATTGTCATCTTTTTTTCTTTACAGAACTTGAATAGCTTCTCCAATTACTTCAGATCATTACTGATAATTTGCCAGTAATTTTATTGGGGGGTAAAAGAAAACACATTTCAGGATGGAAAATGTTATTTAATAAATTTGAATTTTAAAAAAGTGAAAGAGGAAAATTATACATTTCTTATACATAACGAACTTTTTTCTCTTTTTGTTTAATCAAATAATTATTAATGCAAGTGCGACAATTCAATTTTTATAAAATTTTACTTTTTCATGCAAAAGTCGATTTTCATCAAATTTAAAAAGCTCATGGAAATGCGACATTTTCTATTGAACTTTAATTTTCCACATATAATAATGTTTGATTTTTACTAATTAAACATTTCACACTTTTTTTTTGTTAGAGATGAATTTTTTTTTTTGCAAAAATTATCAAAAATTTGCTTTTGAATTATTTAAAACTCCTAAAACAATATTTAATATAATTCGATGAATTTGTGACAGCAAAATTGTTGACGAGGAAATTGAGAAGTAAGATTTAGGGCAATTTTCCAGAAAACTATGTTGGGATAATTTAAAAAAAAAAAAAAAAAAAAACGTATTTCAAGGTAAAATTTTTTACGTAAAAGGCGTAGTTTTAAGGACAACA
>NW_018108429.1:5328-55227 GCF_000183805.2 Loa loa | reverse complement strand
ATATATATATATATATATATATATATATATATATATATATATATAACAATGAATGTTTAATAACTTAAACGGAAACTTAAACGGAAGGGAACAACAAATAAATGAGCGTATTTAATTGATCAACTAATTAATTAATCAGTTAAATAGCAAATAGCAAATACTACGATAAAAAACTCTTGCTTTCTTCTTTTTTTTTTGTTTAAATATTACGATAATTTAACTAAATAATTTTCTGCTTAATTATATATCAATTAATATTCACATATATCATAATAATTAAATAAATTTCCTCACAAGATATTACATCTACAAGATCTTCATGAAGTATTCACACATACAAGATGTTTACGAAGTATATTACACGTACACGTGATCTTCACAAAGTATCGACACGTATGATGGGTTTTATACATGTATGGCTCTCTTTTTTCTTATAAAAATCCTGCATACTTATTCAGCAAACATGAATCATTTGAACAAAATTACTAGAGGAAAATTATTTTCCCAATTTATGGAAATTTTTTCCTATACCATCAAATTATTATGAGTAAAATTTTTTTTTTTTTTTTTTTTAGTTTATTTATCCTTAGGATAAAAGTAAATTAATTTTCCGATTTAAATTTATGATTTTTTCCCGTTTTTTTCCTTCTTTTTTACTAACAAAACAAGATAGAATAAATAAAATTTTCTCCATTTTATTCATTATTATAACACATAAAAAATATTGACATAATTTTTTTCACAATTTGAAAATTAAAAAAAGAAAAAACTTTTTTTTGTCCTTTTTTACAAATAAAGAATAATTATGGATGGAAAAAGATTGGATATAATAAATTATAAATATTTAATCTGAAATATAACTATACTAAATAACAGTTTTAACTATCAAATATTTTTGATTTATTAAATTTTTAATTTCCTTTCAGCATAATATTATTTTTATCCAATTATTGTATCTAATTTTTGATCAAAATTTTCCCATTATCTTTTCAGATTTAATTCCAATAGAAATGGAAAATCTTGATTATAAGGATGTACTGGAATCATCATTACGAAAATCAATAAAATCAACACTATCACCATCATCATCATTATCATCTAATAATGAATATCAACAGTTGTTAACTACTAATTATACAACAACGAAAGATGTTCTTAATTCTAATGTTCATTTTCATGCAACAAATGAAAGAAAGAAACAGAAATTATCAGATGATATTTTCATGACAAATGCTATTTATCCGGATCAAATGCTTCATGAAACTCAAAGAAATATAACTAAAATAGCATCGAGTAATCTTATAAATTTTAAAATCATACTTTTTTTGAAATTATTTTCCACTTTTTGTGCTTGAAATTTAAATATTTTAACAAAAATTCTGAACCAATAAATTATGATAAAAAAAAAAAAAACTAGACAATAATGATTAGATCAATGACGACAAACTGTAAAAAAAAACTAAACAAGTCTTTTTGTTATTAAAACTTGAAAAGTATGTATTTTTAATTGATTAATTTTTAATTGGTTAAATTAAATTTTTAATTGATTATACTTGAATTATTCCCATAATTTATTTTTATTCAATATAATATTATTATTTAGGCTATTCAAATTATTCATAGGAACAAAAAAAAAAAACAAAAACAATAAAAGAATGAAAGGAAAAAAAATCAGTATTGTTTATTGCTTTACTTTTGCAAGAAAAATGTTAAATACTTAATCATTAAATTAAAAAAATACATTCTATATTAAATTACAAATGTTTGATTTCTAATTTTACTATTAAATTATTGATTTGTATGATAAATTTGTTGCATAATATTATATAACGAATGAATGAACATGTTAACAATAATGTTGTAAAACAAATTCATTTACAAATGAAAGTTTCAATGTGACTAATTTTTATATCATCTCTTTAAATACCTACCAATTTCTTTCACTTCTTTATTTATTATTTCTTGTTTTCTGATTTTATGTTGAAGTTATCGATTTTTATACTTTTACAAAAAATGTCCCTCCATCAATATGTCCCTAACATTTATGCACTTGTTTTTATTTAAGGAAAAAAAATCCTAAAAAGTAAATTACACTAATTGTTATGTCCAAATGCCAATTAAAGTATTAGTATGTTTGCTTGTTTGCATCTTTTTCCATTCTCTTCTTCATTATTAATAGCAAATATATTGTCAAATATATTTCACATCCTCTTTTCTTCAATATTAAAAACATACATATTGTTAAATTGTCACAAAGGTTACTCCTTTATATTATATTTAATTTTAAAATTCGAATTATTGATTTATTATGAACGAAGAAGATAATGAAGTCGAAGTCCTAAAATCTATGCACTAATCACATGGCTTATATCAGTTCAGCAAATATTATTACTAATGAGTACCGAAAGGATTCCCTTCCGCCTAATTCCAATTTCATAGCCAAAAAAAAGTAAAAAAAAACCAATCTAATGCATTGTTGATACCGAAAGGATTTCCTTTCGCCTAATTCTAGTTTCATAGAAAAAAAAAAAAATCTAATGCATTATTGATACCAAACATGATTAGTGGCTTACTCTTCCATTAGAAAAAAAAAAAATTTACAAGGACGAAGGGAAAGGAAGTGGATGTTTTACGATATTACCCTATAAATTCAACGCATTGTGATATCCAAAAATAGTAATGGATGGAATTTTTATCAAATTTATAATTGCAAATATACTAGAATTAAATTGCGGAAAAATATCCAAAATTCAGGGATCCTACAAATGTCGACCAAATATTCTGTCTAAAATAGTGTTGATGGAAAATTGCGAATGGATTGATTATACTGAAAAAAAATTATTGATCAATTAGTAACAAATCTCGGGATTCAAACTGTAAAGAAGAATTTTTCCACCGGGAATATAATTTTTAGCAAACGCTAAACCACTGTCAGTTAAACTACTAAATGCAATCATTTCACGTGGAATAGAACTGGAACTGACGAAATGCGATCGTGCATGATCCAATAAACGTGCTGCAATACCTCTGTGTCTCAAAGTTTGATGTACCCAAATTCGATTAACACCCATACATACATTGCCGCTTGTTGAGATTACATCATTATTTTCAGAGTTTTCCTTAAAATCAAGCAAAAATTATGATTTATGCTGCGGTTGTATGCCACAAATGTTGTAAAAATATCTGATTACGCGTCAATTTCAACTACGGCTTTTTTCTTCTTTTTTTTAAAAGAAAAGATATCCGAATACCAGATAATAAAAATCAACCTCTCTTTCTATGGGCAGAAACTGAATCAAATTAAAATTAATTGAGAGTACGAAAAGAAATATACCTCTACATAGTATAGTTGTTCTTTAGATACCTTTTCAACCAATGCGATAGCACCAATAAAATAATATGTATCTGAAGCTGTTACATATACCCAAGCCTGTCTTCTACCATCCGATGTCCAGACTTGTGCTAAATCTGGTGTATAGCCTAATTCTCTGTTGATGCATTCTAAGATAACCTAGAAAGACGCCAAGATAAGGGTAAATTAACAAAAAATGTGCATTATGCTATTAAATGAGGTCAGAATACTTCTAAACATCGCAAATATTTTCAAAAGTAAAGTATAGGGATAAAGTAAACCTTAACTTACCTAAATTTATACGGATTTCATCATTTACATACAGCCTTGTATGTATCGAAATGTTATCAGACATACGCTACGATAATAAGGCGCTTATCACTTCAAAATATATGATGAAAAGAAAGATATCAGTGAAGAAGACAAACCTTATCAACACGCTTTTTCAAAGTACACTTCGATGTTTGCGTAATGCAGAATATGTGACTATAATTTCCTTCAAATTGTTCAACAATGCAAAAAATAGCCCTGAAAAAAAACCACTCTGAGATTGATTAGCATTTAAAATGTGGCTTAAATTTAATGCATTTACAGATGATAATTATTAAATTATCTACATGTAAGTAAAATCAAAATTCTGACATTTCAAGTGAAGATTTCAATTTTGCATACAAATCTCTTAGTGAAAATAATATTTATACCGTTTCCAAATATCTAGCTGTGTAGTCTGCACACGAAACCATTTGGTTGATAGGAAGCGACCATGAAATTCCTGATGCTGCTTCCGATCCAACAAAGAATCGCAATCATACACCATACCACACTGAAGATACATATATTTGCAGTAAAATTATTTGAGATAGATCAATTCTAAGACCGAATTATATTTCTTATTTCCTCATTTTCTCATTACAATGTCAACTATATGAAGCCACGAGATCTCATTCAATAGTTATTTAAAAATACCACAATTATTAACTCTATAAATGAATTCATCTACTGTTTTTTTTGCTAAATAATTAAAATTTATAAAGAAACCTGTTTGCATTGCTGATGACCAAATTGCTTTTGTCCTGCATCCAGAATCATCTGTTTTGAATCATCCGTCACCAATCTTCGTCTCTTATTTTCTTTCCCAGAAAAGATAACTGTGCGAATAACTTTCGAAGGACTAGCTGTAGTGGGTAATACTGACAATGGACAATTTTCAGCTGGTGATAGAAGTTCAGAAAATTCTTCATCTTCACCATTTGAACCAGCAATATAATTCAATTCGCAATTTATGTTTGGTAGAGGTGTAGCATCTGATTCGTAACATTTTTTTGGCGAATGATAGAAATCAGTTAACAATTTCTGTCGTAAAACTGGCATTCTAGCATTGAAGTCGAAAATGTCAAGAAACTGAAAAAAAAAAAAAAGAAAAAATCGAAAAGAATACTAGTCGGAAGGAATACTAATCCGACAATCAGGTAGAGAAGCACATTACGCTAGGAAATGACTCGCAGTTTTGCCGGAATTTTCTTCTTTGTATATGCAACGCAACAGATGATCAAGAATTAAATCCTTCCTTGACAAGAAATATTTGACAATTTCATAGGGCTGCAATATACCTCACTAAAGCAGCATTCGTTGGAACATGAAAGATATGCTTCTAATTTTCCTCTTCAAAATGAATTAGCAATAATTGAAAATAACGCACTTCTCTTTTATCGCATAATTATTAGGATCATTTTTTTTTTTTTGAATCCAATAACAACTTCGATTGACACAGTATTCCGAATTTACATAAATGATGAATATAAGGTAAAAACCAAGAGTTGAACAAAAATTTTGACGTTGCATATGATAATTTTATTCCATTAATAATTAATAAAATAAGATGTGAAATTTTAAACGAACAAATAGTTAAGCAAGATTTAAAAAGATACGAATTTATTAGAAAAGGACAAGAATGCATCCCAGCCACAAATCAGTTTCTTTTACAAGATCAGAATTTTTTTTCTCGAAAAGAGAAATGTGAACAGTAAGAATTCACTTGTAAAACAATCCAGAAGATATGAAAACAATATAAATCATATAATAAAAATCGAGAAATTGAATATGAGTTATCGAATACGAATACGTTGGCAAAGTAATTTCCCCTACTTGTGAATTTTCAAATTTTTAAGTGGTTTTTTTTCTTTAAAAAAGTGAAAAACCTATTCCTCTTACTATAACAACTGTGAAGATTTAAGCATTATTTTAGAAATGTTTAAACATACAAAATCTTGAATGGCCAGCAAAATTTTCAATGGTCCGCGAAAACAAACATATCGTCAATTATCCATAATTATCTAAGAGAGATAGAGCTGAGCTTACAAATAATTATTTATAATCAATTGAAGAAAAACGGATTAGAGCAATCAGAAGAGGAACTGCCAGAAAAAGAAAGTGAAAAACAAAACCCGTGACTACTATATTAAATGTACTCTCAAACAAAACTCCATTACTGTGTAGTACAGACAAATTAATCATACGTTCCTGAACTGCAACATCTATAGCATAATGATCATTTTTTTCTTTAATACTATGACATTAGTACTGAATAACAAGCTAATTTTATATTTTGGATATGAATGAGATAATTTTCAGTTGATAGCCCAACTTCATGTATTGAGCTCAATTCGCATTCTGACATAAAAATAGTCCAAAAATGTAATCGAAACTTCACCCAGTAAATTGTAATAAATTGCTGTCAGCTGTAACTGATAGCAAAATTAAAACTTATATATCAAAGAGGTTTGCTAGGTATGCAGAAAATACTGTCTACTGCTGGAAATCTATCACTTAATTTCCCCAATAATCACCAAACATCGTATTCCCAGATAACAATTATTCCACTGATGTCTCAGAACCTGGCTATATCAAATGATCATTAACCTGCCCTCTGACAAGTAAATTTAAGATTCATTTATTTAGTTATGATTTAACGCTCCAGTTTTCCCTTTTTCTTTTCTATATTCACCACTCAAGAATTATGTCTTTTTTTTGTCTTGAGAGTTAGTTGAAAATAAGACAAAATGAAGGAAATTATAATATAATTTCACGAAAAAAAAAAGAAAAACAAATAATCAAAATTCATCTTTAACCGTGGTATCAGCTATTAGTAATTCCGGAATATTAATATTACCATCTAAGCAATCACCCTCGATAATCGTATCATTGAAAACAATACCATTTTGTTCAACAATCTCATCAATTACTTCAATGTCTGTGACTGCTTTATCTTCCTCTTCCTCTTCGGTTGCTGAAGTATTACTTCCATCAATGTCAACTCCAAAATTTTCCTCGAGGTAGACAATGCTTCCATTCTTCTGCGTAGTTTTTTGAATTTGCCTTTCATCGACTTCAATATCACTAGCTCGGGCTTCACTTCTTATCTCCAGTTCATCGATGATTGGTTCCTTAAGCTCTTCAGCAATTTGTCGATTTGAAATACTATAATTTGTAGAAATAGCATACAATTTTAAAAAGATTAAGCGCATCACATTATTCAAAGCATCACTGAAATCCAAAAAAGAATGAAAAAAACTGCAGCTTGCATGAATATTCTGCGACCAGTGGTCTATGCATTCTAAGAACCACAGTTAACGAGCAGATGAAATAAATTAACGAAGAACTTATAGTACAAAGTACCAGATTTTTACAGTATAAATGTGTAACGTAAGGAAAATAAGTTACATCAATGCGCTTACTTGTGTTCATTGATAACAACATTTTGCTCATCATCACTTGGATCTTTAACTTCATCTAATGAACGTATTAGAGATCTGGAAAGAGGCGGCGATTTTGACCTCTCTATTTTCCGCCCCCTATCGCGATTTTTTCGAACACTGAACGAAGTCTTATATATTATTTTCAAATAAAATTTTAAAATGTTTCAATTACAAGAAGTTTAAAAAAGCGAAAAAGGACTAATAAAATCGAAACTTGGAAAGAATTAAAAATAAAAGAGAGAAATTTTACCTAGCAGATGATGAACTTGTGCTCCTACTATTTCTTGATCTTGCGCTGCTGTAATGATGTCGCGACCTAGAACGATGTCGTGATTTATGCGCTCGTCGTTTTGATCGTGAATGTGAACGACGCCTTGAACGTGATCGACGTCGCGGTGAACGCTCACGTCCAGACCTATGCGGTGAACGACTGCGGTAACTATAACAAAACAATGAATAAGTTAAAACTAACCGTATCTATTTCGTTATTAGAAACTATTTAATACATATTTTCGTCAAATTATATCAAAATCAGGAATAACTTTACCGGTTTCGAACACGATATGAACTATAGGAATCTCTTGCACGCATTTCTGTTTTTGCTGAAAAACTTGAAGTTTTATCTACTAATAAAATAATAAAATAATACTAATAATAAAATAATTAATTTGGAAATGTTTAGCGCATAAGGATGTTATGTCAAGGTATGGACATGGAATGGAGACAATTTAGAAGAAATTATGTTACTCAAATTCCCTCACCCCTTTCCTTTCTAATCCTTTTTTTTGCCACCCTCCTGTCTCACGAAATTCCAAATGAAAGTGGTAGTGGATGAATAATGCCTTCCTACAGCAAAATATTTTCGCCAGAGTTTCAAGAAATAACTGCTGTATGTTACCCTCCAATGACCAGAGAATCAGAAAGGCCAACAATCTAATGAATAAATGGATTAATGATTTGCATCGCAAAAAAAAAGAAAAAGAAAAAAGAGCTCAAAATATAGAAGTTACACTAGCATTAGCAAGAAATGTTTGCAATAGATAAGAATTGCATAATCGTAATCAGATCAAAAACGAAAAATAACAATAACTGACGGATAAATCATTCAGTTACCTGAACACTTTTATAAAAAGGAAAATTTTTAAATCAAGCAAGTCAAGTTGAAAAGGAAGAAAATTAGTTCTAATAATAATGAGCAGTACTTTTTCGTTGTCCTTCAGCCCATTCAACCTCTATAGGTCTTCCCAAAATGCTTGCGCCATTTAACTTCCTCAAAGCATCTTCTGCATCCCGTGTAAATTCAAATCTGTAATTTGCTCGTATGAAACAAAAAGCCTTTCACATCAATAATAGTGACGAAATGATGAATACTATTGAAAACAAACTAAAAATTGGACATGAGTTTAAGATCGCTAAAATGTACAACTACAAACTATGCGAAAACTTACCAAAAATACACCTTAAATACGAGAACTTTTTAGTACGACCAAAAGTATGGAAAGGGGTGGTTTCTTGTATCATAAAAATTGGTAGTAGTAATGAAATTGGTAGAGGTAGCATAATAGCAATAGGAAAAGCATCGGCAGTAGCAATAGCAGAATTCATACCCAGTGAATATATTTTACCCCACTGTGTATCGTCATCACCGGCATAACCAATCTATACCACCCATATTTGAGTTCCCAGTAGTTAACTTTAACCTCCTTGTTACTCAACCAATACCCAACACTTGAACTTGAAGATTTGCTTGATAATTAGTACTTGAGATACCAGAAACAGAGAAAGCTTGCACCTTTCCAACTCCACCTACTTGAAAAAAAAAAGTGTGAATTTGATATCAAAAAAAGGAGGTGGAAAAAAAAAGTAGGTACAACTTTTTTTCTGCCTCTAAAACAAATCAATTAAAAAATTGGATTATATTGATATTTTTAAAAACATTTGAATCCATTACAAGCACTTACTTTACGTATGCAAAACCCCGTGATTCACGTGTGTAATAATCCAGGGGAATATAGACATCACGAACAGGTCCCATTCGTTCGAACAACGCACGTAAATCATCAGGCCTAGAAAACAAACGCATAAATCATCACATTTTAATGTTGTTTCGTGTAAATCGCAAAGATTGAAAACTTATCATACATAAGTCAGCAGGCCAAGAATTCTTCAAGAACATTTACGAACAAGCCATGTGAATTGGCTTCACCCTTTTACCAACAATCTCAATTGAAAATTTACATATTTTATGACCGAAATGCTAAAAAAAAAGAGAGTAGTTTGGATATACCACACAATAAACCCAAACGAAAAAGAACTACTTGTTTGTATAATTTGATTTCTTTACCATTATTATCAACAGAGGATTAATTCTTTTTTGTTTCTCTTTCTCCCCCCCCCCCCTTCTCTCTTAACATTTAATCAAGTTGTTGCCATAATACTTCAAATTTTCCGAAAACGAATAAATAAACAAGTCAGTTAATTAAGAAGAAATAAAAAATAAAGGAACAGACGAACAAATTTTCCTAAAATCTCTCAAAAAACTACATTTCTCAAAATTCTCTAATTACTTATAATTAAAACTATACAAAATATATCTAAACGTAAAAACAATAATACGGAATAAGATTTTTGAAAAAAAGTTAAAGATCATATTCAAAAAATGAAAATTAAATAAATTTCAAAAAGTCTTACAAATTTGTTTATGAAATAAAAATTCATACCGAGCGGAATAATGTACCTGTCGTACATACAGCGTTGGTATTTCATCATCCCGATATCTACCACTACGACCGCTCATATCGGGAGACTGAAACTAAAGAAGTAAACGGAACCGGTTCAACCGAAAACTCCATCATTTAAATACCCCAAATAAACTTACCAAGCAAATGTTCCCGTGCTACTTCAGAAAATTGGACGGAAACAAAAGAGCCTAGCAGCATTTTATGGCCTCAACAAGTTGTAAGAATGTAGTTGTTTCGGAATACGGTGGCTATGGTATAAGTTAACAATTTACATTACATTTGATTGCCATTTCAGTGTAAGCGTTTTTCCATTTCCGGAAATCTTGGCCGTTAATTTTTGAGTGGTTTTCCGTTTCCGGAAATTTAGACCGTTTGATCTTGATTGATTTTCCGTTTCCGGAAATCTGGATCTTTTAATTCTGAATGACTAATTAAATTTCAGTTTCCTGAAATTTGGGTTGTTTAATTTTGACTATATGGGAATAATAAAAAAAAAGGTAATTGCAATTAGGAAATAACAATCGTAGCAAGGAGATAATGATAACGAATAACTGAAATTTAATTAAGCAAGAATAATATGTTATGGAATAGTTGAAAGAAATGTAAAGAATAAAATGAATACTTTTTTCTAATGTTTATTTTAAATGTTATAAATTAATTAAACCTAGGTATTACAGTTCTGATAAGAAAATATTGTTATTTTTTAATTACACATTTTAGATTATAATAAATCATAACCGACAACATAAAGAATGATAGATCCGAATGGTGCAACAACAGATGATGTTGATGATGATTATATGTCCGATACATATACAGCTCTGGATGTACGACCTGGTTTGTTTTATATTTCGATGTGTATAAAAACGATTAAGATAAATTCATGGGGACAATGGAATTAGTTGAGGATTTCCTAATACGTTTAATTTTCATCCTTTGATTTAAACGAGGAGTTGAAATTCAAAGCATAAAAATATCAGAATTTGTTTTCTATACACGGAAAAGTAGAAATAATCAATGATGTTTAGAAAATTATAGTTTATTTTAAAAGGAATCTTATTTAAGCTTGGAAATAAAACAAGCATAGAAGGAAAAGCTATGATTATACTACTATCTTATCCATATATTGTAAGTAAATTAAAACATCAATATATTAGATACATTTAGTCAATATTCAGTTGGTTAGAATTGAGAATGAAACTTTAAAGTGTGGAGTAATATAAAATAAGGGAGAAGTTTTCTCAGAAATCATAATTTCATTTATTTATTTCTCGTTTATTTTTCATTTTATCTTCTTTTATTTCAGGAATTGCCAGAACTCAAACGCAATGGCGACATTTGAAAGCAGAAGCGAAACGGGTGGAAAATATTGAACGTTTGCGGAATCTTCCAAAACGTTCGGAAATGGAGAAAAAGATGCGGGATGATGCACTGGCAAAGCCTGTTAGCGAGAATTCGAAAGGATTCTTGTTGCTTTCCAAAATGGGTTACAGACCAGGGATGAGTTTAGGCGTAGAAAAAGAAGGTATTAAATATGGCAGTTTTTTTTTTTTTTTGAAAGAGATGGTAAATCAATGCATGAAATTTTTTAACAAAACGTAGCATTGCTAACACATCGATTTTTGTAGCTTCGAAAGACAACAAAAGAATGTGCTTTCAATATTGTTTGAAATGACAAAGTCGTATTTTTTTTTTCATGAAAGAATTAATGAAATTCAGGTTGCAGTGAAGGGATCAAAGTGCCCATTGCATTGGAGCTGAAAACTAATCGTACAGGATTAGGGCATGATGCGGAAGAGCATGAAAAACAAAGACAACGCATGGATCTTTATCAAAGAGCTGTACTGGAAAGGGCGAAAGCTAATGTTAATTTGTTGGGAATTTCAAATCTTAAATATAAAATTAAAGACAAAGTTTTTGGACTATCATTACTTTATTAATCACTCTAATGACTTCTCGTGTCACCATTAATTGGTGATATAACATCACGAATTCCAATTTGCTGAACTGAACTTGGTTTCAGGATGTACTTATCGATGATTTTTCTATTAGGAAACGCTGGGCAGCGCGTATGAAACAGCTATCGAAGGATTTGAAGGAAAGTCGGAAAGTATGTCAGGAATTAGATGCCAGGTGAGGATAAACTACATTACTTGTTTTCTTCCTGATAAAATAAATCTGTTGTTCAGCTCTTTTTCTGTCAACTTCAGAAGTGGTTTGGAACTTCCTACATCTAGTCATTTTTGGCCAATATATAAAGTATCGAAGGAGGATAACACGCCTTCATTGAAAAAAACAAGAATTGAAGAATCGACGTGCATTACGGAATGTTTCACTTATTTTAATGGAAAAGTGGCACCTGATGATCTGAACACTAATGAGTTACTGGAAAATGAAATTACAGAATGGTATATTATTTTTGAAATTCTTCTTGAAGAACAGAGAATAGAACAAAACGAGTAAATAGAACAAATGAAAAAATGCCATTTATCACTTTGCTCAACTAATCGGTGATCAATTAGATAATGATAAATTTATTATTCAGTCGACAGCTAAGTGATTGAATAATTTAATTTTTTATTAGTTGAAATGTAACTGATATAATTGTATCCACTATCAACTAATGTAATATGTTGATACTTCGCATGAAACATTAAGATTTGTTATCTTTCATAACTTTTTTTATAAACAAGTGTAATATACTTGTCTATTATGAATACAATTTAAAGTTTGTTTTTAGTAGTTGGAATCTTTCTGCTGGGTTGTAGTATTCTCCATTGATATTATCCATGCTACGAATAAAGTTCAAACTTCAGATTGAAACATCACGGCTACAAAACTTTATATTAGCCAAACTTTGTATTAACCAAAGTTTGTATCGGTCTAAAACATTTTTAATAAGTTTACCGAAGATGAAAATTGGTGAAGTATGTGATATTTAAGATGTACATGTGATTAAAATTGACTGCTTGTAATTTAAATTGATTGTTCAAATTTGAACTGAATTTACTTCAAACCACTGTAGATTTGGAACATTTGAACTGCTTACAGTATTACAGGTTAATAGCGCTAACGAAGTATCTCCGTGCTGCCCACTGCTATTGTATTTGGTGTGGAGCTCAGTATGATTCAAAGGAAGAATTAGAAAATAGCTGTCCAGGAAAGACGAGAGAAGAGCATGAAGATTATGATGAAGATAGTTAGAGATATTGTTATATTTTTTCATTCTTCCAGAGAGTTTTATTCCAGAGGTTTTGTTCGTGACACTTAGGTTGCAATCGCATATTATCTATAATTCAAGTCTACATGATAAATACACTATAGATTGATTCATCTTCTGATTCTAGTAATAAAACGATAAGTGAATATTGGTGTGTCTTTTTTGTTTTACCTGTCGAGAATTGATAATATTTTCTGGTTTACATAAAACATGCAAAATTTGTATTACGCTGATTACTTATGTCTTTTTTTTAACTACAGTATTTTTTTTTTTTTTACATTTTTTTTTGTGGTTACTTCGCATGTAACATTGAGAGATATTATATTTCATAGATATTATATTGAGAGATATTATATTTCATTTTTTAATAAATAAATGTAATATACATATCTCTCTTCTGTTTGTTTTTAGTCTGAATATTGGCGCAGCATTCCATCTAAAAGGTTATTGCTATATTTTGGATCACTCGTATGGTAAATGATGAACGTTAATGATATTTACATTATTAAAATATTATTAGGAAATAGGAATTTTTGTTTCCTGTCAGAAACACTGCTTAAGCAAGGAAGTGGTTTTTAGGGAACTGAAGTATATTTCTTTCTAATTGACTCTAACTAAATCTTTTTGTTTTGGTTGAAACCTTTTTTCGGGTCAACGGTAGATACTTAAATGGGATGTTAGAGTATGCTCCAATATTTGGTGACAAAGAGCTGGAGGGTTAAAACGAGACGAAAATACAAATATTTTAATGTATTTTTAACTTATAGATTTTTCAAGTCTGCTTTACTGGAAATCTGAAGAATGTCTCTAAAAATTCTTGTTTGTGGTGATGTAAACGGGCAGTTTGATTCATTGCTGAAACGAGTGAATGCCGTCAACAAAAAAGTAAGCTTTTGTAGAACTATCGTAAAACGTATTGTTTACCGTATTGTCTTATCCAAATTATTTCTTTTACCCTTCAACCATATTTTAATAAGTGAAAGTGATTCTTATGGGTCGGTTGGGTAACAAAAAATTATGATATCCTCGGGTACAGACAATATCTTATTTTTCATAACCTGTTTTTGTTTGGTGGTTTTTAGTACGATTAGTTTGCGAAAAATGTCATTGAGCGACTTTCAACTTAAAAAAAAGAAAAAAAATGAAAACTCAAGCACTTTTTCAGTGGAACTGATCTATATATGAAGTATAAGAAAAACTTTAGGATAAGTTGGTGATAATTGCAATTGAATTAGTAAGTCCTTGAGAATATGAGTGCATCTTTCCTTTTTGATATATGAACAACAGAAGTGAGCGGAAAGGACCAAAAATATTTGGGTAATTGCAACTTTATCATTACTTTTCAAACAAATTTACAATGAAGAATGACGCTTAGAATTATTTGATTTAATTGTAGAATGGCCCATTTGATATGCTTTTTTGTGTTGGCGAATTTTTCGGTCCGGATAAGGAATCAAACGAACGAATCATTAATGGTGTTGTCAAAATGCCCATTTCTACATATGTCTTAGGTTTTTTTGCAGTTTTTTTTTCTTTTTATAATTCTAAATTTTCAATTTCTAATAATTATTACTAATTACAGCTCAATCAGGAATTGGTTAAATAATTGCCACCGGGAATATCTTTAGGACTTTTATCTGTTGACCATAACTAACATAAGTTGGTACTAAAGTAGTATTTACGTATTTCTACTTTTTTCTACTAGACCACCGGTGGGCAAAGAATAAACGAGAAATTAATTTTAATAATTTCCTTAAATCACTGGTAAATTTGGTTTCCTATCGACAAGTAAAATTCATGGAAAAAGAATGTAGATAAGAAATCATTTTCGATTTGAATTCAGTGGTTTCAAAGAAATATCAATGTGCAAAATAGAGGTGAAGGTTTAGAATTAAGAGGTTGAACTTTAGATTTAAAGTTGAAATTGCGGAAGCTTCATGATGAATTTTGTCCAAAAACTACTAAATTATAAATAGGATCATGCTGCCCGTCGACATCGCGATTTTATCCGGAAGATGGTGTCGAATTCTTTGCAAATCTAACATACCTTGGGAAAAGAGGTATATTGAATACAGCAGGTGGTCTTCAAGTAGCATACGTAAGTGGAATTGAGGGCACACAAGGTTTGCCTTTCCAGGTAACATTTTCTAAAATTTAATTTGAGAATCTTTTAAGGTAATTTGAGAATTTGAAAGGCCGAGACCTATTCGTTTTCCTTTCAGGTAAATTTTTTATCCACTTATTTGGTTTTAATTGTTTGAGGAGTTTATTATTGAAGTAATTAAATAGTTTATGGCATTTATCACTTTTTTCAGTTCGACCAGAACGATGTTACGGAATTGCTAAAGTATGTGAAAGCGAGTACTGGATATGTGGGACTCGATCTTTTGCTTACATCCATGTGGCCTGCTGGGGTACCAGTTCATATTACTTCTTGTTATGCAGTTCTTCAGTCTTGATGGTTATCGAAATAGGTTTTTAGCTCTGTCAAGTTTCAGGTTTCAAAATTTTCGACAAATTGTCCGAAAAAAGATGTTGAAGGAAGTTGCATTTTATCACAACTTGCAGCAGGCTTAAAACCCCGTTATCATTTTGCTGGGATGGGTACACATTACGAAAGAACACCATACAGGTTTAATTTTCTTTTCAAGCCTTAAAACTGAATTGATATGATTTCTTAATTTACTTGCCATCCATCTCTTCATGTTCGGAAGTTTATTCTATCCTTTTTTTGTACTCTTGAAATTGCTACGTAAATTACCACGTAAACAAGTAGTAACAATAAAGTACTCTGAAACTATTTAGGACATTCAGAATTTTAAGAGAAACATTTAGATTAGTGGTTCCCAATTTTTTTCTGTCCAGGGACCACTTTGGCTTTTTTATTTGTGGTGGGGACCACAAGGTTCAAAAATAATGCATTGTTAATTTGAAAATAAGCTTTAATCAAAATTTTTAGCATAATAGTCAAACAAGAGTAATATTATATTATAGAAAAAGAACCCCGACCTGTTTTCCACTCACCGCGCCGCAGTCCTCGCGGGACCATACTTTAGTTCTGACAGGACATTGGTTGGAAACCACTATTCTAAATAGGAAAAAAAAATTCCAGGAATCATCGAGTCTTACAGGAAGCCGCTCAGCATGTTACACGTTTCATTGGTTTAGCTCCAGTAATTAATCCGGAGAAGGAAAAGTGGCTATATGCTTTCTCAATAACACCTATGCGAAAATTATCAAGAGTTGAACTTACAGCACAACCAAATAATGCTACCGAGTTTCCATATATGGAGATCCTGGCGCGAATGATCTTAGAGTAACATCTTAGAGTATGATCTTAGAGTATTGATTATCATAGCAAGTGCACTAAGTTGATAACGAACCACATTCTCCAATATTTGTGTCAAATTTAGTAACGACTAGAAACTTGAAACTTGTAAAAATTTTATTTAGCGAAAGAGAAAAGAAGAAACAACAGGATTTCAAGGAACAATATTTCTTTGATATGTCAGATGAAGTTGAGGATAATGTTGATCATGGCGGTAAACGACGGAAAAAAGATGGTACGTTTAAGAGAAGAACTGCATACTTTCCACTCGTCTTGAGATTAAAACAGAATTTTCGCCCTACTAAAATTTAAAAATGGCATCTTTGTAAAATCTCAGCTTTCCTTTTAGTAGGAAAAGTTCAGAACACTTTAAATTATGGATGCAAATATCATCGGAGCAGAAAGCAAATTTTCCGGATACAATTTTCATAATTTTAAAAGGACTTTCGCGGTGTTTATTACCAAAATATCCCTGATTTTAATTCATTCGTCGTTTACTAAAAAATTTGATGTTGCCAAATTCTTAGAATCTTCCTCTCGAGAGCCACGTGTCCAACAGCCTTGCTGGTTCTGTCTGTCAAACGTGGATGTAGAGCAGTATCTAGTAATATCTGTAGCCGATGAGTGTTATTTAGCTATGCCAAAAGGTCCACTGGTAGATGATCATGTAATGATTTTGTCAATTGGTTAGTTTTCCTTCTTTTCTTTTTTTAATTGAACTACAGTAATACAGTAATTCTACATATTGTTCCTACATATTGTTTACATATTGTAACTACAGTAATTCTACATATTGTTCCAGAAAATTTTTTCTTCGAATTACTTGAAATCAAACTCTCTTTCTTAAACTTGCTAATAGTTCGATTACTTAATAGCACAGTAATGTGCTTTACTCTATAGGTCATATACAGTCAGTTGTGGCGGCTCCACAAGCAGTTAGAGATGACATCAAAAAATACAAAGATGCGTTAACATTAATGTTCAACAAACAAGGCAAATTACCGGTGTTTTTCGAACGGAATTATAAAACACAGCATCTGCAGGTTCATTTTTCTCTAATTCGAGCTCTTCCTCATTTTCTTCCAAGTAGTAAACCCGTGCTTTCTGAAACCATGCTATTTCAGTCCTTGGATTCATACTTTGCAAACACATTACTTAATTTGGGTTACACTATCTATTCCATTTCTTTGCCATTATTGTATCTTTCTTCCGCTTCCATAAACTTCGGTTATAATGATTATCAAAGCGTATTACAGGTGCAAGTTGTACCGATCCCGAAAACTTGTTCAAAGGCTTTGCGGAATTCATTTCTGAATGCTGCACAAATAAAAAACATAGAAATGGTATTCCTCGGAGAGGACGAAGAGGTAAACTTCCTAGTATTTTTGAAATCAGTTCTTTTCTTTGTTTTTTTATTTTCTGCAAAAATATTCCTAATGTATGTTTTCCAGATTTGGGATACAGTAAATGAAGGTTGTCCATATTTTCTTGTTGAGCTTCCAGATGGTAACCGACTTTACTCGTTAAAAATGGCCAATTTCCCATTGCAATTTGGACGAGAAGTAAGTATATCCAATATTATGGATATGTTAAGCCATTGACTTTCTAAGTTCCACTGTGTATTGCTCCCAATGCACTTGAATTTGTTGACTGAAAAACACTTGAGACAAAGTTAGAGTCGTCCTTCAAAAACTTTAGAAACTTTTTCGGAGATTTTTACTTAGAATGAACTCCACCCTATATCTACAAAAGCTGAATTATAGGTACTGGCAGGACCAGCATTGTTGGACTGTGAAGAAAAAACTGATTGGCGTCATTGTGAGTTGGAGAAAAGTGAACAAACAAAACTGGTGGATAATTTGAAACAGATCTTCAAACCATATGATTTCACAGATGTTGATGATGAATAATGTTTGGTTAGCCCATAAAAAATATAAATGTTAAATTTTGAAAATTCATTTAATGTTGACTTTATTTTTTATCACTGCGAACAGCAATCAGTAAATGTTTGCACATCTCACTTCCGCTGGAGAAATAATGCCCTTTATTACGCTAATTTATGATCTCCATGAGCGAACTGTATTACTGAAACACGTACCAGTACCGATAAAACCATAATAAACGATTGAAAATTCTGGTACTAAGCAAACAAGGGACTAGAATTTTTGGATCATATTGACTTTAAATTTTACTAATTTTAAAGCCAATGTTAATGTCATTATACAACCATCTAACAGATTTTGAGTGACCAATATATTATCATTTACTTGATTTCTGGTAACTTTCAAGATTACCATAATTAATACTCCGTTTAATGTAGTCCTTGGAATTGCACAATGCCATGCTGGATGAAAATTCTAGTCCTGTTCGAAAATTCCAAAAAAAGTATAAATAACAATAAGTTTGACCTAACCGAAACCTAAATAAATCCTATGAAGTCATAAAATCAATTCTCACTCATGTCCCCAATCGGTATAACTTTCAGAAGCTACTTCAAGAAATAAAATTCATACTTAGAACATTCGAATACAAGTTTACTCAAAAAACAAGTATAAACAACAATAAACTGATCTAACCGAAACCTAAATCCTATGAAGTCATGGAATTAATATTTCATTCATGTCTCCAGTCGGTACCACTTTCAGGGGCTACTTCAAGCGCGGGTCTCGGTATATACGAAGCAGGTTTGTGTAACTGTACAAGCAATACCTTAAAAAAAAATCATAAATATAGGATTGAGGTCAGTAGTTACTTCTTCCCTGCAATTTTGAACAGTATAGAATCTTATCAAATTAAACCAGAAAGAAGAAATGCTTAACATTTATAAATTATGTTTTGTGTAATTTTCATTTTTGCCTCCTAAAAAAATTTAGGAACCCATATTCACCTGTGCCATCATTAACCATTTCTTCTTTTTGACGTACGATTGAAATTTGATCTTCAACTTATTCCAGCCATTGATCAGCGAAGTCACATAAATGAAACCCTTCGGGTTATTGGTAAGCGGTTCCACCGCGGCATCATTCATTTGCACATCGTCGAACGGACTTTCACCCCACATTCGTACACGCCACTATAATTTTTCAGTTAAAAGTTTTAAAATTTTTAACTTGAAATATTTGCGACAAGCAACAAGTCAGATCTGATGTGGATTAAGAACGAAATTTTGGACCACCAACTATTGCACAAATTAGTATTTCCACGTTAACTTTTGCTAATCCAATACTTATTCTAGCAAAACATTTCCGCGGTTTATAGGAAATCGAAAACCAATGATTTTATGAAATTGTAAAAATGACAAATGATTTACACATCTTCGAACATCAAGACATATGTGGAAGGTTCTAAATTAAAAATTAGATCATTGTTATCTAACGAAGTGATGTAATCGTTAAATAATCAATAATTTTAAAAATTTAGGAAAGATAAGCAAAAATGCTTAGTACATATCGTGCGCTACGATAATCGAAGACGGCAAGTAATATCATATAAGCGTAGCGATCATTGGGAAACTGGAACGTTTCATGATTAAAACCAATTTCAGTGGTCCAATTCGTCGATTCAAATCCCCACATTGCTCGGACAGATACCGGAAGAAGGATTCGTTTCACTGTTATGTCTCTGGAAAATTGTGGAAATCATTTGTATAGACTAGTTTTCAGTAAGCCCGAAGTCTTTTTGTTTTGAAAAAATTGATGTGCTGCGCACAAAACTGAAGCTAAATTAGCAATAGCATGTGCTTATAAAAGCATGAGGTTATATGTCATTAATGGATTTATATCGTAAAATAAATGAAAATTTTCTTTTTTTCTGAATTAAAATTTCATTTTATTTCAAATGACAGCGAAAAGACAAATCAATAAAGGTAATCTAGCGAGTGATACAGTAAATTTGTTTAAAAATGAAAAAATGACAATCAGAACTCTAGGAGGTTACCGAATAACCGAGTGAGAACTGCATGTCTCATAGGTTTTCCGATAATATCAAAGAGTAGGTGAATAAATCATGCAGCTCACAAGCATGCATCTTCAATAGAGCTGTTTCAAATCGGTTCAGTAGACAGAGAAATATGTAGATAGAGATGATGAACTTTTACGAAAATTCATAAAAGAGAAAGTTTCCATATCAAAACCTCGCTCTGCCCAGTTTCCAATTTTGGAAGATATCCTATTAAAAATCGTCATATCGTATTAATTAGTTAATGTTTTTTTTTCTTTTCTTTTCAAATCTCGTCAAACCTACAGTTTGAATATTAAAAAACTTCCCATATTTCACGTACTCACTGTGTACAAATCTGCAGAAAATGTGACTCAATTTTGATAAAAATTCCAAACTCTCGTAATATTCAAAAACCTACAAAACTTAGAAAGTAGAAAAAACGACAAAAAAAACTGAATTTACTACATCTTTTCCTGTCTCTTTTCATACCTATTTTCCTCACTAGTATCGTTGAATGGTAAATTAAAGGACTCCGTCTAGATAATATATAACGGAGTAACGACTAGACTTACAGCTCAATTTATACTGGAAAATCCTCGTTTTTTTCTTCCCCCCCCCCTCCCTCCCTCTTGACATCAATTCTGAATGGAATTTAGGAATTCTTCAAATCTTTTTTTTTCTTTAACGAAATAAATGCTTGAAAATTAAGCTAAAACATAAAAAATGATATGGAAAATAGCAAGAAAACAATAATAAACATCGGTAGATCTAAGCAAAAGTTGGAATAATTTATTTGGGAGGAGAAAAAATCGATGGAAAATTAGGAAGACAGATGGAAGGAAAAATTACTCTATGAAAAATTTCGCATGAAGATATAGTCCATCATCTAATGACATGCATACATTTACAAATTAATTAATTTTACTAAACGACAAAAAGTTGCAAATTTCTCTTAATATAACTTCTTAAAAAGGAAAGGGAATGGAACCAATAGAAATAAGTAAACCTTATTTATATTTTAAGTCACTCCATACGACTATCGTTAAAAGAGAACGAGAAAAAAAAAAGCATTCCTCTATCCAACGAGGTGAAAAATTTATTTTTGCGCCATTTTATCAAGTTTTGAAATATTGTGTATATTTTTCTTGTCCTGTTGTACCCTAAAATATCTCCTCATTTAATACCAACCATATGCGCATGTATACATATGTGTATGTGTGCACGCATACATGCACATGCACGCTCTATGTATGAAGCTACTATAATGTACACCATCAACTATTTATCACCTCTTTCCTCATTTTCAGAATTAGCTAATTCATTCCACAAAAAGCTAGTTGAGTAGAGTATAGACTATTCCAGTCTTTCTTCATCTCTCTTTGACAACTATTTGATTTATCAGTACTACTTTAATGATGGTGGTTGATCTGTAATTGTTTGAAATAAGAGAACTGAAATCTACCATCACATAGTACTTTTCAGCTTCGAATAAAGAAATCATCCATGCTCCTAATAAGAAAATCAGACGAAGAGACATCCGTCGATGGATGGCATGTGCTATTTCGAATGATCTCATGCTTACGACTCAGTTGTTATTTATAGTATAAAGCTAAAAGTTAGCGGCGACAAATTTCTTGCTCTCAGCCATATTTATTATAACCTTGTAGATGTACCTAAAAAGATCAAAGATCAAAAGTGAAAATTCGCACAATTTCGTTTTTCCTGAATAAATTTTAAGTAAATATAATCTATCTATAACACTTGCAAAATATCGATATATCCATAAAATCCTTGATAAAGAAAACAGCGAAATATGTCTTCCTGCATTACTACCATTTTCGTAATATCAAATTGAAATAGAACTAGGTGACAAAGAACTTCTGCAATAATAACGGATTACTTATTAAATTCTTCAACTTACTATGTACTACATTTATTGATTACAACCAGAAAATCGATCAACAATTCAAAAATTAATTTGTTGACCTCTCTAAAGGAAGGTCATTACAGGTTTTCTGTTAAAGCCCTGATTTTGCCATTCGTTATATCAAATTTTTTGAATTTCAAAAGTATGATGAAATACATCCATTTCCTCATCCAACCCTTTCGCCATGTTCTTCTAGCTAAATCTAATGATTTTTTGTTCCCTTCATCATCATCCAACAAAACACTTTGATTGTGTCGTCGCACCGTATACTTGATTGATTATTGGAAACAGAGTAAATGTCTCGAAGGATGACGTGGAAAACTACATTCCGTAAATTCTCTGAATGTGAAATAAGCCTCTAAGACCAATCAATAACGTCGCACCATTTGCGATTATTTCGAAACCTTCTAATTGAATGTTTAAATTGTAGTTATCTTCTTTTACATAAGCTGAATAATCGACTTCCAAATACTTTCTTAAGAATTTGAAAGTTGATTAATCAAAGCGAAACTTCAAAGTTTGAATTCATTTGACTTTTACATAACATATTGAATATAATGTGAATAGGATAAAAAAATAATTATAAAAATTACTCGATGTTTTAAAATGTTATTTTGAAAACCAGTTTATTGTCCAATGACGTGCACCTCTCCCTCGAACTTCTGTTTGTTGCGATGAAATAAATGTCAGTCTTTGGAGAAATGAACCTTTTTCCATACGTTCCTATCTTTTCTCATTTCTTCTTTACCTTTTCTGTCATAACGAAACTATATTACAGCTTTGTTTTTTCGAGTCGTCGGAAAAACCCAATAATGAGTGAAAGTAATTCCAAAAGTCCATACGTTTAATACTGTTTAGTAACTTACACCAAAGTTTTCATCCTTGCTTCATCAAAAGCCTCTGAAAGGCGCTGCTGATGGTCGATAAGATTTGGCAGATATCTTAAAATGAATGGAAAATGAAATTCGATAAAGGAGAATAAAAAGTCATTAACAGATTCGAAACAACGAGAAGTCTTTTTCCATTTTCTCGCTAAAGTTTTCGAAACTTCAAAACTCGAAATTCCTTTGAACTCGGAATTCTGAGACCCGACAAAAACAAAAAACTTATTCGGTTTAAATGTATATCAGATCACCTGTTTCGCAGTGGTGTCATTTTCTTGATCACTTCATTAACATCAGCACCATATTCAAGAAGTAGATAAATCGTTTTCGTCACTTCGAAATTCGGTGCACGAGGAGTAAGAACTGCTAAGTGCAAGGGTGTTTTCTTGTCCTTATCTTCAGTATTTACTGGTGATCTGAACATTTTTATATAAAACTTGAGTGAAAGATAACCTCATTACTACCGGGATCTAAAGATGTATTAAGAGTAGCTATTCTAACTCTATCTCAAATCAAATCATGGCCTAACAGTTATTGGTAAATTATTATTGGTGAATTTAACTTGTATTTATATTTAATTCAATTAGTGAATGAATTTAAATTATAAGGAACTAACACAATGCTTTTCAGTCCAGAATCAAGTTTCCATTTAGTTGTAAGCGTTCTAGTATAACGATGAGATGCATGGTCAAATTATTTCCCTCGCATAAAACTCTGCTAAAACTGACCTTAAATGCAGAAGGGTCTTAACCCGACACCAAAATTCGCAAGATATAGCAAAATGCAGCGGAATTCGTCCTCTTGTATCGTCCGGTATATCCAGCCGTGCACCGTCACGGACAATTTGCCGTAACATGTCATCAGTTTCATGAGCCGGACCGCAAGGCCTCTCGCATAACTGAAGAAAAGAAACTGTTCTATTTAATTTTCAAATTTCAACCAAACGATATTTATTGTTCGTCAAAATAATTATCTTACTTCAATTGCAACCGTTTTGCCACGATATTTCTGATTGAAATCAAAACCGCGCCTTTCTGGTACGCAACGACCCGTCCATCTGATAGCCGATAGTTGATTCGTTAAAACTGCGCTTCGAAACTGCTGCAAATTTTAAACTTTTGATTTGATTTCGGGCTGTAATGTCCGAAACGAAGGAATACGATGAACGGAATGCGCATGGCTTTTGACCTTTCCCACGTATCAACAACAACATTTGGATCATTATTCTACAGAGATCAACGGCACTTCTCTTCGCGGTTGCAACACAGCATCATCAGACGTAGTTCATGCACTAGTTCTTCGACAAGGTTAAAAGTGGCAAACTACCAACGTGAATATTTAAAAAAAAAAAAAAAAAAAGACACTCGATTTTGGCCTTTTAATCGTTAGTATAGCAGAAATTCAAATTATAAGTTTCAAACTACAAGTTCCAGCTCTACCTTCATTAACTATCAAATTCATAATCTGGGGAACAAAAATTTCAGTTCAGATCGTTCACCTCAAAAGTTTGTAGAGGTTTTTCGCGATTCTGTTGATGTCTGCGAATTGTAGCAATTTCAATAGCTGAAATCTCAGCATTTGTCATAGGTATCGGTAACTGTGGTGTTTCAAAGGTAAGCATTTCCAGCGCTGAAACATCTGGTTCCGGTTCATCCGACTCATCATCTGCAGGAAGCATGTGAGTGGTGTCATCTACATTTTGAAGTACCTGAGAACGTTCATACCTGATAAATTTGCATCTGTCCATAATTATTAAACCAAAAATCAAACAATTAAAAGTCTTTACTTGAGATAAAATGCAAGAGCAATTAAGTAAATTACTACTTTGCCTCACCCACAATTGAAGTCAAAGCAACATACGTCTTGCGTCCCTTCACTGGCATCTTGCGTTCCTTCACTGGCAGATACCCGTTTTTCAACAATGTCGTCAGTATTTGCCGAAGCTTTTCGTTTTTTGCCCTTAGTTAGTCTGCTGCTGCTCTCAGATATCTCACTACTATCCACCACAACCCTTCCACGTGAGGCGGTCGTTCGTTTTCCTTTGCTTCGTTTTGCCAACCCTCGACCACGAGACCTACCTCGATGGTTCCTACACGTATTTTCACGTACTGAATTCAACCTCTCTTCATCAGATATCGGTTCCATTTCATCCACTATCAAATTTGGCACTTCATCAGAGAATTCAGCACTTGCTGGTCGCACTTCAGAACTAGCCGGTAAATTGGCATCCTGCATCAGTTTTGTCGAAAATGTTTCGAGCAATGAACAAAATTTCAAAGGAGATTAGGCAAAATGAAAAAATTTTGAGAAATGAAATTTCGTAACACTTAAGAAAAAATCTAAAAAACGCGACTACATAAAAACAGGGAGTGCATGAGCCATTTCCATAAGATTATGCCCTGAACCTCATTTGAATGAAGTGGTGTGGATGCTTTCCTTCGTCTTCCACGTCCTCGGCTTCCTCCTCTTCCTCGCCCTGTACGCCTATTACTAGCGTTACGAACTGAAGGGTTACTTCTATTCACCGTAGATTCGTCATCTTCTGTGGATGTATCCGCCGCTACAATCTGTAAACCATTATCAGCACACTGCGACAGTAACAGTTCATCCGGGATTTCTGCTTTTGCTGCAACTGCTGATTCCGAAAACTTTAATGGCGAAGATTCTTCATCCTAAGAGAAATCAGATTAAGGCTTTGTTCTTACCAGTTGTTTCACCCAAAAATCTAGATTTCTGACTTTTATAGCGTTCTATAATCCCTTTCAGATATAGACTTTTATAGCGTTCTATAATCCTTTTTAGATAAGATTTCTATAGCGTTCGATAATCCTTTTAAAATAGTTTAAGACTATAATGACAGTTCAGGAAAATACCTCAGCTTTACCGACATCTGTCAACATTTTGCTTTCATCTTTGATAACACTACGCCGCCCATCATCGATTGATTTTTTCATATCTATGGATGTGCCACTTTTCTGGAAAGTTACAAGCCTCCCATTGAATCGCAAAGCACAAGTTATATTTCAAAAGAATTAATCAGTACACCCAAACATTTTAAATCCCATATTTCTACGAATATTCACATACATTTTCTAAGACACGGCTCTCGGTCAACCTAAGAGCCCTCAGACTATAAGACGATATCTACCTTTTTTCTTAGTATATAATCCATATTATCTGTCATTTATTGAGACAAAAAAAAAAAAAACCTTTCCACCTCGTCGTCTGCTACTGGTAGTTTGTTTTTTACAACATTCAGATGATAATGTTTCATTTATTGGAGAATTTTCTGTTTTCATAACAGTTTTCAGCTTATTTCTAGTAACGCGTCCTACATCCGGGGCAAGATTACACAGTAGCTAAAATGCAACAGAATTCAATGAAAATTAATCAGCGGGTAAAATAAACTTTACGATTGTTTGGTTAAAATCATGAATTTTTTCTAAAACGACTGCTTCTTGCCATGTCAAAGAGATATATTACATTAGAGGACAAGAAAATCCTAGTTTTGAGACTTAATATTAGATAAATGTTCAAGACTGAGCTAATTATGAAGAGGTCATCGTTCATCGAGCCTTAGTCGTGATTAATTGATGCGTCCATCTTTACATACTATGTTCCTTCATGCATTCCAAGATGCAGATATAGCACAGCAATTACTTTTTTTTTCAATTCCACCATTATTCCTCATACCAGTTGAAAGTAAAAGAACTATGCTTGGAATAAAGCAAAGGCACAAATTCATCATGAAACCTTTTCCGTTTCAGTTGGAATTCGATCTGGAATATAAAGACCTCCTAATTCACGATTTTCAACATCACCAAACCGATTCCATTCATCCGGTGTGAGGACTTCAACTGTTTCGTATTCCCAACGGGTATTAAGCGTATGTCGGCTATTTCGCTCGGCGCTATCTTCCTTAAATAATAATCGGACAGCGATTAATTGGGGAAGCTATGTAATCAGCTAATGGTGTCGAATGGCTCTTCAAGAAGACCCACAAACAAAGTACCGAATCAACATTTGTAATTAAAATGAGCAATTGAACTTACTAATATATCATTGCTTCTACTAGTTGATGGTTGCAAATGTTCTCCATTCTCATCATTTTTCGATTTTCGATTAACTTCATATTCAATTATTAACCGGTCACAACCATCCGTTAAATTCTCATATGGTTCCCATGTATCTTCACTTTCGGAGAAACCTTTCCATCGTACTTTATAGAGCTTTTCGCCGGTCTCACTCGTTTTGATCCCAACAATCTTTTCCACCTGCGAATCTATCACAAGTTAACAGTGAGAAAAAAAAAACAGAGTAAGAACCTTAACATTAGATGAATTAATAAAAATGAGTAGTTATAAGTGTCACACATCTGCAGGAACTAACATTAATGCAATTATGGATGCAAGCGTCCAAGATTATAACAATCACAGCTGTGGAACTGTCCCTATAGTAATTTATAAGTTCCATAATCATTCATATGGAAGTCAGGAATACGAAACAATTAATTACGATCAAAACAATCGTGAACAGTGGAAAAATGCTGTAGCATACGCAATCACAATAATTACGCTCAAATTTTACTACTTGACTACTTGAAACTTGTCATACCGCATAAGTTTCTCCAACAATTCTTGACTTTGTATCAAGTTGAACCAATTCTGCTTCATTCGTATTTAGCATTCCCACTCCAGAAACATTATCCATTACACTTTTCTCGTTATTCTACAAACAGTTACCGTATTAATCAGTACCTCGACCGGTACAAACAAGTCATTCAGCAGCAAAAGGTCGAATTTCAGACAACGTTTCTCAATCGCACACCACTCCGCAATCCCGCCCTTCTCCGTTCCATATCACTACCTTTGTATTTTACCTGCGCACTTCGACATCCTACCCACCTGAGGAGGCTGGCGGAAGAGAGTGGTGGGAGGGAAACGGTAGTTACAAAACGAAACTATATAATTTTAATCTCTCTTGTGTTACTTTGATAGAGACTCAAAGTAATTTTCAAATCTCATAAATTTTACAATAATCATTGCTGTTATTTATAGGATTTACGGTTGCATATTAGTGAGGTTAAATCTAATTTTTCCTTTCTAAAGGTAAATAGAATTCTGTATATTACTGCATACTAAGACAAAGGAAATAGAAAACAAACAATTTGTCTTGGTAGAATTTCACATTTTGAAATGTAAATAAGTATCATCTCATTCCTTCCCTAAAATTAATTACGATTCGATAAAATATTAACAGGAGGCCTTGATAACCCTAATGAATACATATACATATACTTTTAAAATGTTTTGAGCACCGCTATTGTAGTTTTTTAAGCAAAAACTTTAAAGGGTAAACTTCGTTCCTCTTTTTTGTTCATCTCATTTAGAGATATTTATTGATTTGGAAATGAGAAATCGATATGAGAAAAATTCTATAAATAACGCATATATAGGAAGAAGAGTGAAGAGATGAAGTGGAATGAAGGTGATTTGAAAGAACTACCAAACACTACCTTGAATCGATTGTAGTTATCTGACTAACAAGCATAATTATATGTTTCTGGAATTTAACCGCTGATAAATTAGCGTTAAATATGGAAAAGCTATCTTTTTTCCCCGGCGGATACTTCATAAAAAGGATGAAAATTACGTGAATCATTCATAAGAAACATTCAGGAAATAATCTCACCCATTCCATTCCTTCCTTAGCTTCAATAACGTTATGGTGCGATTGGTATTCCGCGGCTAAGCCAGCCATACGTGGAAACACATGATGGCTTGGCAACGTGTAATACTTCATTCATGTATAACGAATCATGTCTATTCGGAAGAATTATTTTTCTTCTTATATTTTCCCACATAATATCCGTTTTTTTTTCCTATTTATCCTTCAGAGATTCACAAGAATTTTAGCATTTTTTCTGATCTTCATTGACATTATTTTGTTATAAAAATCGTTTCTGATAGTAATGCTATATTAAAATACATAAAAACTGTAATATTTTAACGAATAAAATCAAAATATACATTGATATATTCGTTTGATTATTTATTTTGTTTTTAAAAAATGATGAGATATACGTATGCATTTGTCACTTCCTATCTTAGTTATAACATTTCTCGCATTGTGCTTTTTTTCCTTTTATTTGTTTAATGAAATATGAAATGAAAAAAGAGAAATGTATTAACATGCATTTAATATTAAATAAGTAAACAACTAAACAAGTGGTTATAATGAAAAAAAATATATAAAAAAGGCAAAAAACAAAAACAAAAACAAACAAGCAAACAAAAAAATAGTAAAAAATCGATCGGAATAGAGAATATGAAATTGAATTGGATTTTTTCGTCTACTGTTGTTTTTTAAATTAGCAAGTATGATTCTATTGATGACGTAAATGCTATGCAAAATATTGATATTTAATTGGAACAGGCTAAAATACAATCTACAAAGTGTCAGTGTATCAGTGTGATTCAGGGAAGCATTTTTTGCTTTATTAGCATTACAAACACTTTCTTTCTTTTCTTTCAAGGATCATTGCTAATAAAATAATAGTTAATCGAAAAGCTTACAAACAGTTCAACTGAGTAAGCTAATATGTAAACCAAAATATTGCAGTAAATTAGATGGCATCGATAAGCTTGATGCAATTTCAATTTTATAATGATAGCCATTGAAATTAGCTCTGTTTTTCTTTTCAGTTTTATTTTTTTCAATTATTTTTTTTTTAATTTCTAAACATCATTTTATTGTATTTCAACTGCTTTGATTGAGATAGTTTTATCATTAAGCTTATTGATTTATATCAGACTGTTGTTAATGCACAAATTTTCTTCCTCTTTTTCGTATATCAGTGATAGTTTAAGAGTAAAGCTAAATTCTAACTACTGATTGTTTTATACAGGTTTTAATAACTTACTGATCGATATTAAGATAGGTGATAGATATCCATCCTATAGAATGTTTGTTTCTGAGGAATCACTCACTTTTATTATCCTGTAAATGGGAAATTTTTATCCGATAAACATTTCGCCAATTTCAATTAGTAATGCTATTTCAAAGTGAAATTATAGAAATTTTGAAAGCAATGATAGTTTTCAGGAAGCATTGGACGCGTTGCTGAAGAAAGTATTGGCCGGAAATCATTTATGTTGGCCGTGTACTGCGTGTTTCGTTAGGAAGATGACCTCCTCGGCAGCTCGAACAAGCAGTACGCGAATATCCCAGTATACTTTGGAACGTGCCAACCGTACCCGGTTACTTATCGAGAACTGCTACGCTCAAGCTCTAGCTCAGTGTCATGAGCGAGAGAAAAGGTTGCAGAAACTGGAAGAAAAAATGGAAATGGAAGGTTGGTTTATTGGGCTGTTCGTTAAATCGCCTTATTATCATAATAATGTGCTATTGTTTATCTGTTTGTTCGCTTGCCTAGTTGTTGGTTTGAATATTCATTTGTTTACGGAAGTATTTGGAAGAAATTGTTTTTTTTCCTTTTTTGTAAAAATTTTGCAAAACTACTCCTCCAAATACTTGCGAAGGAATGGTTTTGTAGGAATTTTTACAAAAACCTGTCATGGATCAAAATATGGCTGAATTTATCTGTGAATATCGCAGATAACACACTGTTCTATGTTATAACTTGTTATATGTTATAACTTTTTTAATCGAGAATGTACTGTAACAATTGACCACATTAGTAAATAATGTCAAATTCGGAATGATTTGCCGAATTTCTGATGTGTCTTTTGATTGTACAAAGTATTGAAGCCTGTTTTGATTTTCAGGTCTTCCGGAGTCAGAAAAAGCGGTACGTAGGCAAGCACATATGGCCAAAGAGACAGATTTTCTACGTTTGAAACGAACACGATTAACCGTCGCCGATTTTACATCCCTTAAAGTAATTGGTCGAGGAGCTTTTGGAGAAGTTGGTGAATGATTGGATTTAAAATAATTCTAGACTTTTGAAATCTTACAGCCCAAAGATGGAGGTGTAATATTAGTATTAGATAGATGGAAGATAAATGAAATTTTCGTAAAGAAGTTACTTCCTTAATAAATTTATGTGTATGGACTACCATTCTTGACCACTCTAGATATCAAATTGTTGCTTATGCTGAAAAACAAACTACCATTCTAGGAATTGAAATATACAGTATAATGTGATGAAATATGCTATCATGTCCCTTATTTTCCATCAGATGCTAGCTGGTAGCATCGTTGGTAGCAATGAAGTTATCACATGGAATTTAAAACAAATACTTCAAATTTTTGTTTAGGTACGACTGGTTCAAAAAATCGACACTGGTCATGTTTATGCGATGAAAATTTTACGAAAAACTGAAATGCTTGAAAAGGAGCAGGTGATTTGGCCAACTTGGCAACTATTGCTATCGATTTTCCACTTAAATTTTGTTCTCTTTTTGAATTTTATTTTAGGAAATACCTGCTGCTCCCATGAAGCCTCAATTTAATCAGTAATCAATTACTCGATTTTCAGACAGCTCATGTTCGTGCAGAGCGTGATATACTATCCGAGGCTGATTGTGAATGGGTTGTAAAGATGTATTTTTCGTTCCAGGACCCACTCAACTTGTATTTAGTAATGGAGTTTTTACCTGGCGGTAGGTTGTTTTTGTCGTTAATGGGATTCGAATAATTTTAAGCACCTGTGGCGATAAAATCATGAAATGATTGGGGTGTTTGATCTTCAGTGTATTTTCGAGAGAGGAAAGAGTTCAGGTGACATGATGCCTAGCTAATGGCCATGCAAAAAGGTAAAGATTGAGGGTACACAAGATCAGGACATAGTCTTAATTTATAAAGTGCCTCCTCAGAGATTTTCGAGGCAGCAGAAACACTATTATCGCTTGAAAGACAGATTTGCAATCCCGAATATTCATTGGTTAGTCAAATATAGAAAGAATTTTATATTTAACTATAAGGATCGTTGCGTGGACTATTTCAGGTGACATGATGACACTATTGATCAAAAAGGATACACTGTCGGAAGATGCCACTAAATTTTACATTGCTGAAGCAGCATTGGCAATACAAGCAATACATAACTTGAATTTTATCCATCGTGATATTAAGCCAGATAATTTATTACTGGATTCGAAGGTAAGTTTTAATTTTCATTGGAAGACTGCAGTTCCGGAATTCCTTGGAGAAAAATGAAATTTGTTACCGGACTCTGGCAATGTTTTTTGATGAATTTCAAGAAAGCAAGATATTTACGTTGATTTATTTACTTATGCATGTTCATGACGTGTTAGGTACCGATGAAAATTGAGTGCAGAGTGGTAAACTAGTCGCACATGTAAGTTTATTGCCGGCCACAAGAGTCCCTTTGTTCGAAAAAAAAACATTCGCAGTTTTCTTCACAGAGTGGAATCTCTCACCAAAGGTTCTGATAAATAGGGATGTTTCCACGTTTAAAATGTGGCACTGTTGTATGTCATATCAGATACACTCATCACTATTACTTTTTTAGGGACATATAAAGCTGTCGGACTTTGGGCTGTGTACAGGCCTGAAAAAAGCCCATCGAACTGAATACTATCGAAATTGGCCAAGTCAACTACCAAAGGATTTTGTAACAAAACCGTTTGGATCGAAGCGAAAAGCTGAAACATGGAAGAGAAACAGACGGGCAATTGTACATTAGTTTTTTTGGCACTATGATTCTTTATGAACTATTACCAAAAATTCTTTTTTATCAGTTTTCAAATGTTGAATATTCTCCAGACAATTCCTCTGTGATCATTCCATCAATTCATTTTTCAAGTTTGAAATCATTTAAAGTCCTTCATTACATAAAATATTTTTAAAAAATTTGGGTTCGAAGTTTCGATGTGCTGTAGTTGATGTTGATATTTGGAATTTGAACTAACTAAAAAAAGATGAACTCTCAGGCTTATTCAACGGTGGGTACACCTGATTATATCGCACCAGAAATTTTTCGACCGAATGGTTATACAAAAGCATGTGATTGGTGGTCTCTCGGTGTTATTATGTATGAAATGCTTATAGGTAGGTATTTGCTAGATTTTAGCATAAAGTATGGAAGCTTGAGATTTCTGAGTTTCAAGAGGATAATCAAATTGTGTATGAAATGTTTTCTGTTCAAGAAATATTCAAATTTTCGTCCGAAATGACTTTGTTTTTGTACTGTGACATGTAGTTCTGCAGGTTATCCACCGTTTTGTTCTGAAACACCTCAAGAAACTTATCGAAAAGTCATCAACTGGAAACAGACCTTATTATTCCCACCAGAAATGCCAATTTCTGTGGATGCTAAGACAGTAAGTTGAATTCTAGGTCATTTTATTATCTGAGGCTGAACAGCGGTCTGTCTTCTTACCAACGATTATAAAAGCTCATAATAGAACTGTTATATTTCACATTAAATTTCTCATGTGTAAAGTTAAACTCGAGTCATGTCCTATCCTTACATTTCTTTTTCGTCTTTTGGTGATGTCAAATATAATGGCATCTATTATGGTACTGGTTGCAACGAGATCCGGAAAACTGCTTATCCAAGAGTATGCCAAGCGACAAATAGTAAAAAGTGACTGTTTCATAACTTGCTTAATGCGAGTCTTTCAGGCGATCAAAAAGTTTTGTTCAGAACCGGAACATCGTTTAGGCCATAGTGATGGTGTGGAGGAGCTAAAGACATGCCAGTTTTTCCGCGGAATCGATTGGAACAATATCAGGTAGATATGAAAGCAGAGTTACAGATTTCTGATTTCTGATGTTTAAAGTGAAACTCCAGTTATGTCCTACTCCCAGATTTCTTTTCCGTGTTTCATGAATTCATTGCAAATTTCTATAATTTGGTTTTTTTTTTTTTTCGAAATGGGTTTGTAGCTTTCTTCTGCGTTAATTGCCGAAAACCTGACCAAATTAAGAATTAAGAAAATGTTTTTACAAATGAAAAGTCTTGCCGAAAGAGACATTAGCAATCTTTAAAAGATCGAAGCTGAAATAGTATTAAGCCTGTTACTTTTTGATTTGCTTCTTTCTCTTCAGGAAGTGTCCCGCACCCATTCGTGTCGATGTGAAAAGCATCGACGATACTTCAAATTTTGACGAATTTCCGGATGCCGATTTACGCATTCGTAAGTTTATTATCCTGCTTTTTTCACCTAGTTCTCAGCATCATTCATCACACAATTAGTTCCGCCTATTTCCTTTATTTTTCATATTTTTAAAAATTTTTTTTTCCGCTGAATACAAGCTGGATATTGGTACAACTAAGCAATTTGGTGATAGAGGGGAATTCTCCAATTATACGTACCGGCGATTTGATGGATTAACTCAAAGTCGTCAATTCAAAAAGAAATGTGTGAGGAATTTAGAAATTTATGAATTTCTAGTGTTTTAGTTTGAAATCGAAACTCATTTTTGAAATTACTCCTAACTGCTCGAATTGTCACAATTGAATAGTTTAAGGTGTCGTAGAAGCTAATTTAACTTCTTTTATCAGTGATGTAGGTTTATTTGGTATGTTAGAGATGTTTTTGAACGATAAACCGACAAACCAACAACAAAAAAAAAAATAGTACTCAATAAATTGGTAAGCAGTGATGAGTTATACAATAAACAAACAATATGATCAACTAACAAATTCCGTGTCGTTGCCTTCGATAATAGTTGACTGTCGGTTTGTTGATAAGTTTCGTAATAGTGTGATATATAAGAGGGGTCTACTTAGCGAAGGAAGAAATATTTTCGCTTGTTCCTGATGGTGACGGAAAGGCTGAGAAGGCGTTGTAACCTACTTAATTGTAAAAACTGTGTAAAATTTTTTCTATACACATATACCGGGGTTCTCATAGAGGTATGGCTGCCTCGTGGCATAGTCCATTGCGCAGCCACGAATAGGTACTGTGATGTCTTTGTGATATTCTCTCCATTGCTAGCTTATATCCTCATTGTCTTAATTTTACATTGAGAATTTCTTCATCCTCTCTGGTGTGTTATCGTAGAAATTTTATTTGCACCTAACTCTAATTTCTGTAATCCGATATAAGATTCTAGGCCTTAGCTTACCATTCATTATTACAGTTTATGCACCGTTCATTACTAAGTCGTTGTTACTATTACTATTGGTTCATCCAGTGATGTGTTGCTGAAAAATGGAAGACGAATTTTTTGAACCGTCTGAAACCGAATAATATCAGTCATCGATATAGGGTTATGTTAGTTCATAGCTCATTTGATTTTATCCGTGGTTTCATTTCTTGATTATTTATTTCGTTTAATAAACTATACCTTTGTAGTCCACCAATGAAGATATGGAAGATCATGCGGTATCATCAGTGGTATTTAATGCTGCATCGCCTGGCAGATTATGAATGCTTCTTGAACAAAACAAAGACTGATTGGGTTTTAATGAATTTTTTTGACCGGAAAATCCAACATTCAATTCCTCTTTTCATATATTTATACTGAAATATTCTTTTAATTGTTTTTCTTTTGGGAAATATATATGCATTTTTTACGAATTCGAGTGTTGTAATTAATATAGTAATTTTGGTTGTAACAAATCTTTGATTTTTTTGGGTTTGAAAAAATTCTTTCACAGATTCCTTCATCTCTTTTCACTATTATATAAAATAAGAGAGACATTTTGAGATTAGAAGCCTTTTTTTCAACAGTTTGTGATAAAGATAAAATTTTCTGACTCCTATCTGCAAGTTTTTGAGGCGTAATATTCTACTGTTTACAGGGAGCATAACATTATCTACATATGTGATATGTAAACAGTAATATCAAAAGTGAAATTCATTCAGGTTAGGGTCAGTTTAGTATATTATTATAAGTGAGTAATGTTAGACGAACTTTCCTTTAATTTGTGAAAACACATGTGGATAGTGTTGACTTATTTCATCATAACGAATTATATCTTTTACACGTCTTTTTTGTTAGGATTGCCAGGATTGGAGTAAACAATGGTATACGTGTCCATCAATTTCTAGGATAAGTTACTTAGAAAAGTGATTTTTTTAGGGGCAAACTACTTTGAAATGTGACGAAGAGTGAAATAATTGTCTTTCTTTCCGATATAACTCACTTCATATACAGTTGTATTAGTCATCTGAATTCATAATTGTTTGACAAAGCATGGTATTTTCTAGTAAAGCGTCTCTTTTGTTTATCGGTTTTCATTCCTATGATCTGCAGTTTGGATGTAGACATCTTCTTGTTCCCTGTTTTATTTTTGTTTGATTTTTCATATAACACATCAGTTATTTGTACTTAGATATAGAAAAACATATGTAAAACATATCTAACATATGTAATATTTTATAGGGATTGCATTAAATAAATTACGGTATTAGATTAAAACAATCCTTTGGTTTTGTTTGTATTTTTCCTATCAGGGTATATTTCATCTTATGTGATATATAAATATGTGGGCATATATATATATATATATATATATACTCTTACAAGTCCTTCATAATTTTCCTGTAGAATCTGTGCCTCATAAAATAATGAAATGATATGGGAAATAGAAAGATAGTATTTATGTGGAAGGAGAACCTTTGCGGTATGAATGCATTTATGTTTTAAATGAAAGGGAACTGAAACAAATTTTGTATCTAGACTTTGTATTATCGCTCTGTATGATTATATTGTAATGATTATTATTATAATTAATATTGTATTATTATTACACACAGCTATGTAATTCAATTAAATTTAAGATCGATTTTCTAGGTGATAAATGGAATGAAAATGGATATATTCCTCAAGAATCATAATAGTGATATGTTTATTCGGTTAAATGATCACATCTTCAGATTAATCCAATTTTTGCATCTAATCTTTTAATATTATCACTTCACATATCCAATTTCCCATGATATCAACGATTGAGGTATTGCTACCTTATATGGATAAATTTTTTTTTCTAATTTTTAATATTGAATATTTGTCTGGATAAACAAAACTACAATACATTTTGCGTTAATGATATAAAGGGTAGCAAAAAAAAAAAAAAGACAAGAAAGTGGCTTGTTTAGTCATCATATTTATTATTCATGCTTTTAAAATCTTATTTCTATCCCTAGTAATAATTGCTTCTTCAGATGTTCACTATTATTAGTGTATCATTTAGGACTACTGTAAGAAATCTCAACTCTTCGTGCTTCTTCAATTCTCTGCTGCTACCACACCTCAATTATTATTATCAATTTTGGCAAGAGTTTCAGATTTAAGTTTAGTCTTAAATTTATTTACTTACAATCTTGGCAGTGTTTTCCTTATCATTATTTTAGCTACGTTTATTTCTAATTTTTCAACCTAAACCTAATTGTATAATCATTTATCTCTTTATTGGTCAGTTATTTTGGACCCACGTGTTTGGTCATTTTCCTTCTTTCCTTTTTCTTTTGCCTTTTTTTTTCACTTCTATTCATAAAATTTACTCTTCTATTTTTACTGATAACATTTTTCAGCTATTAAATTTTTCCTATCCTTCGTGAGATCGCGGGAGGTCTAACAAATTTTTTTATTATTTCTATTACTGCTTCTCTTATTGATTTTTCTTCAACTTTCAACTCTTGCATTGGTTTCTCATCTTCGTTAGATTTTTCGGGAATTTTAATGTTGTAGCATGTATTTTTGTTTGCAATCAATAAATTGAGATATCTCGGGAAATTTGCAATGCAAAACTCGTTTAGGATGTTTTCGGAAGTTTTGTCATTGAGTAGCACTAATGTTAATGAACTCGAATTTGCATATATTATGGAAAATCAATATTGTGGATTTGTCGCCGGAAAGTAGTGTGCTGAAATGTATCGTATGACGGAATTATTACCGGGAGCATACTGGTATAGCAGAAATGATCTTTTTATGGAATACTATAATCGATTTTCTAAATTTTTGTATACTATCACCATCATTATTACAATCACTAACGTAAAGATTAAGTCTTACTCTTCATTCATTGATCTCTATGCTATCACTTACTATTATCATAAATCACTAAAAAGTAAATCTTACTTTTTATTCATTTCAATTATAAAAGATGATATATTACATCAAGAAGATTCTCATCTACAAAATATCATTCATTTCCGAATTGTCAAATGATGCTATTAATGCATAATCTATGTTGTAATTAATTGAAAATTAATTTCCTTTTTTTTTTCTCCGAACTTATCTCTTTTCATCTTCTTTCCCAAAATTTAAATTATTACTTGTAACTTATCAGATGGTAATATTAAATGAATTACTATTGAAATATTATAAGGAATTTTCCCAAGAAAAGAATATTTAGACGTTTCATTACAATAAACCAAAAATAAATCATAAAATTATAAATAAAAATCATTTAATGAAATCATTAATCAATTTTGCAAAGAACTTGAAATCATTAATCGATTTTGCAAAGATCTTTTCCAATTGTTGAGAAAAAGAAAAAAAGAAATCATAGGAAAGTGATCATCGGAAAAAAAAAATTGTATATTGTTATTTTGAATTGTTGGTATAAAAAATTCGAATTGGATCAATGAGTGTTAATTTTAAAAATCTGCAATGATTACGGAAATGTTCTATTTGTACGTTAATTAAAACCGATTTTACCTTATAGTTTATACCGTACAATGTATAAACTTTATATTATACATTATTCTACAGTAATGCTGTTGTTGAAAAAAAAACCAACAAATAACTTGATCATGTCTGTTCTATTTCACTCCTATTTCTTTCGTTTTTTTTTTCTTTATTTTTCTCTCTCTCTGTTTATTTAATCTTTTCAAATAAAAGATTGTAAAGTTCAACGATTATTTTGATTTAAATTAAACAATCCTTAATTGATAACATGTTTTTTTTTCTTTTTCTGTTATTGCAGAATGCAAACACATTCATGGCTTATTTATTGTTAGTTTGGAATTAATTTATAAATGGACCAATGATGCACTTAAGTTCGGGTCGATTATTGGCCGGTGTTTTAAGCATATCTGTATTTGTCTGTTTAATCCTGTATAATTCATTGGAAACACAAACTTTCGAACATCAACGAAATTATGAAGATCAACAGGTATGCTGCTAAACCTCTTTTTATATACATTATTTTAGCCGAAGTGTTATTCCACAGTTATTATCTTAGCTTATTTACCAATTTCATTTCCAAAAATTACCTTTATTGTATTATTGACTTCTAGGAAAATTACTGCATAATGATTGGTATGAAGAGAAGAGAGTAAATTTTCCAGTAGTTTTAGATTCCATATGCTAGATATTAAAATATAAATCTCATCGATCATTTTTAACTAAGAAATTGACATAATTGTCATCCAAAAGGAGGTTGACATAGTTGTGTTAATTTATTCAAATAATTTTGCAGTTAGAATTGGAAAAGTTAGAAAAGCAGATCAATCTATTGGAAAATGATGCTAGAAGGAGTGGCCAATTAATGCAGAGCATGTTAAAGAAAGTTTTTGAAGAACGTCAAGAATTGAAAAGTAATTTTATATTCTCACTTACATAATGGTTCTATCACGTGAAAGCAAAGATTAATTGGAATTGTCGAATTTTTTCTTTTTTTTTTTCACACGAACTTTGCATTGCATAGTTTTCCTTCATATTTTAATTTATTGTGATTTTTTCACACTGTGAATTTTCAATATCTGAATTATTTAAGGTAAAACTAGTCAAAGAATGAAAGATGAGGAAAAAGAAAAGGAAAATGTTGATGGAGCTGCTGTTGGTTTTTTGCCACCTCCAAAGAAAGCTGAACAGGTACTTTCTTGGATTTAAAGTTCCAGTTTCATATTGGTTTCATGGCTTTTGTTTTTGACGATGATTCAGATAGGTCCAGTTTTAGATGGTCATCCAATTACTGCAGTCAATTTTAAGCTCAAGCATATAGTTTTGTGATAGAAGTACTTTTTTGTACCTACCAAATTAAACACTGAAAGTTAGCTTCAATTAGAGACACATGGGTTGTTGAAATAAGCCGTAATTATAAAAACTTTTAGAATTTCCAGATCTGTGAATCAAGGTGTAACTGGTCAGTTTAAATAATTGTTTTCGTACATATAATTTCGAAAGTCCAACCGTTATAGATTAAAAAAGAGGCCCGTAATGCGGAAGAAGCTGCGCAACAGAAAGCACAAGAAGAACAAGCAATACATGGAGTCATCCATCCTCCAGAAGAACCGCGGAAGGCCGTGGAAATGCCGGATAATATAGGTGGGAAGGTATGGTTTTGAAATGAAATTAAATGACAGCGAAGCATTTAATGGGATTTCTTCTAAATATGAAATTTTTTTATATTTTTTATTGGGGATTCAAAGGATTAAAGAAATCATCGGGAGCTTCGAATTATTTGTGGTTATTTTTTGCCTATTTAATATTATGCGTGATATGGTTATGAATGTCTTTCAGAAATTGGCATATTTTATGAAAATAATTCCCTTTCGAGTCTTTTGAACTCGATGATTAGCTAATTTAGACTTGCCTTCACTCGTAACATGTACTAGTATCTTTTTTAATTTGCTGGAATTAAATCACAATAAAACTTATCAGTTCGAAATTCGAGACTGTTGGAATTTATAGGTTGGCATTGTTAGACAGTTTTTGGATCGTATTTCTTCGATTCCACCAGATAATATGTGTTTTGCGGCTATATCCATGACAACACCCGATAACAACAATATCCAAGTAACTTTTATTTTCTTTAAACTCTAATCTGCCACGTTTAATTTTGAGTATTTTAATTAACACGAAGCTGTCTTGCTAAAGATTTCATTCAGAATATTCTCTATTGGCTTAACTTACTAGGTTCAATATTAATGTGAAATTTTTCTAAAAATAAGTATTTCTTCATTGCTCATTTATTCACATTTATTTGTCAGTTTTTTTCTCACATTCTTATCATTTTACTTAAGATGTTGGACATATATACTAAACTACCATTTGATGATCCAGATGGTGGGGTGTGGAAGCAAGGTTATGATATTGTATATAGCGAAAAGTCGGTGCAGCGTGAAAAAAGACTTGAAGTAATTGTAGTACCTCATTCTCATAACGATCCAGGTTATCGCATTTTTCAATGTTTTTCTCAATTCACTACATCAATACGTTTTTGTTTTTTGTTTTAATTATTTTTTAACAATTTCAAGCATGATCATCTGATAGTACAAGTACATCCATAGTTAGTGTAACGGATCTTTAAGGAAAATCTTTTTGATACATCTTTTTTCAAAGATGTTAGCCTCACAGAAATTATGATTTTCAGGAGAGAAAATTATGATTTTTCAGTGCTTTTATGAATTATGGATGACTATCTTTTTATCTTTTAACATCATTTGAAAAAAAAAGTGGAATTTTTAGGTTGGATAAGGACTTTCGAAGAATATTATGAAACTCATACACGAAATATACTCAATAATATGTTAAACCATTTGCAAAAAATGGATGAAATGCGTTTTGTTTATGCGGAAATAAGTTTTTTTGAACGATGGTGGGCAGAAATTGATGAAGAGAAGCGAGAATTAGTGAAAGGGTAAGTTTTTTCTGGTATTTTATGAAGTTAACATTTCGATCAGTTACTCATGTTTTGACTTGGAATCTGTTGAATTTCTCTTTTTTTTTCGTGAAGCCTAGTCTGCAGCTGAGTTACTGAGTTAATTTGATGTTATTGAGTGAGTTACTGAGTTGATTTGACTAAAGTATCCGATACAGCTTATTTGAAATATAGGCCTGAATTGTGTGTTGGTGTTCAGGAATTTATCCAATAAAATATAAAACTCGAGGATGCTAATATTAGCTTACTCAGTATTTTTCCCAACTTGCCTTCTAACTTTATTTATTACTTTGACATATTTCGAGGTTTGAATATATTCGGAGGCGCGATATATTACTTTTGCCAAAAAAAAAGGATTTGATTTTTTTAGTTTATGTTGGTCGATTAGAGAAACAAAAACTTTCATAGGATGCCGGATAATTGGATCGATTTTGTTATTGTTTCACTCCTTTTTCCTGAAAATTTTATTATTAACTTAAGGCTTTTAAAATCACGAAAATTGGAAATATTAACCGGTGGATGGGTGATGCCCGATGAAGCTAATTCGCATTACTATGGATTGATCAGTCAATTAATGGAAGGACATGAATGGATTCGCAATCATATTAGCGAAGGTTATTATAATAAGCGAAAGCCATGATATAATGAATTAAAACAGAGATGGGAATATCAATTTCATGAAATACACTTTTTTTTTGATTGTAGCTCTTCAAAGTACAAAATATGATTTTTCCTGCAGAAGTCTCATGTTTTTTATCATTGTTCTGCTTAACACTTTTCTGTTTTTCATCCTTTGAAATAATAATTTCAGATTACAAACCAAGGAACCACTGGTCAATTGATCCTTTTGGTTTAAGTCCCACAATTTCATACTTTATGAAATTGTCGAATTTTTCGAATGGTGTACTTCAACGAGTACACTATTCGGTGAAAAAGTATTTGGCAGAAAGGAAAGAGCTAGAATTTATGTGGAGACAGTTATGGGGTATGTCATAAAGTTGCAGGATTTCAATACTCTTCTGACCGCTATATAAACTCGCATCGGGTTGTTTTCCGAAACTGGCTTAGAATATTAGCTGTAGAATCATTTTAACCTATGTTAGCTCAGTAACCTATCGTCAGTTCTTAATTAATTTTATTAGATTTTATTTTTAATAGTACTTAAATTCGTTCATAATATTCGGTTTCGAAGTTGAGACTGCACTGGTACTTGTTATTTACGAATATTTCGTCCAAATAGTGACATTTATTACCCAACTAATTCTACTGAAATCACTATTCAGCATTAAAAAATGTGTAAAATATTGCGAGTTTTTGCGATATATTTCAAATTTTTCCTATTTCTGAAGTATTTACTAGGAATAAAACAGCGAAAATTTTCATCTGAAATTGCTGTTAACATTCCAAATCACTGCTACATAACTTTTTTTAGTAATGTTTTTACATTGCTGACGTTTTTGAATAACTTGCAACATATATGATTCATATAACTAAACTCTGGTTTTTTAATAGAAATAGAATTGTTTCATTATTAAATTAACGGAGATAAAATGCTTGTGTAATGAGCTAGTTTTATTGAACAGTAAATGTTACTTTATGCATTTTCTTTTTTCTTTTTTTTACTGTTCAAAACCTTATTTATGTAATAGCCTTATTTGCACATTATTTTATCATAAAATTAGCGAATAATAAATATATTATTGAAATTAATAGTTGAAGATTTATAGGCAACCGTGACAATTCAACAGACTTTGCTACACACATCATGCCATTTTTTTCATATGATATACCTCATACATGTGGTCCGGATCCGAAGATATGTTGTCAGTTTGATTTTAGACGTACCCCAGGAGGTGGCTTGGATTGTCCATGGAAATTACCAGCGGTCCATATCACCGAAAATAACATTAAGGAGAGGTAATACTTGAATTTTTTTTTTTTAGATGAACTAAAATTGTGGATTTTTGGATAATGTATCAGTTAATGCTTCTCCACGAACATCTTGTCATGCAGGGGAAATTGGATGTTCTTATGATGTTACGAACTATATTGGTGGTGCATATGCGTCCATTAGGATCTATCATGTCAGATAGATCTTAACTGAAGGCCCCGACAAAGTGTGTCCACGGTCAGATGGGCCCTCGGCCTCTCGACAACCTTCCTAGGAGGACAGTTCTGATCCTAAACTGGGACAGATGGAGCTCGTTCAACCCTATAAGGCCATCCATCTCCGAGAGGGATACTCTAACGAAACCTCTAACTGAACCTGTTCTGAGGGTTTCGGTGTCAGCGTCTTAGCTCGCTAGGCCTAGTAGATGATCCTTAGGAGTAAAAGATGGGGACATTTCTGCAAATGTTGTGACTAAACAACTAATTTATTCTTAAAAAAAATCCACTGCGCAGATTGGAAGAATACCCTCGCACATTTGTAGCGATTGCAGCATGCGTGGATAGAGCTCTTTCCAAATCTTCGTTCGCGAGACCTAACCATAATAATAATCAATTAATGATACCACAACTGATGCAACCTCTGATTTAATGTCTAATGAATCCAATCGTTATAACTGATTATATTGGACTATCCAAATTCAATTTGCAGGGCGCAATTGTTATATGACCAGTACAGAAAAAAAGCACAATTATTCAAGACAAATGTTGTTTTGGTGCCGTTAGGTGATGACTTTCGTTACGACACTGAATTCGAATGGAATAACCAATATGCAAATTATATGAAATTATTCAAATATATGAATGCACAAAATGCATGGAATGTAAATGTGAGTTTGTTTATTTAAAGTGCCGGTTTACTTTTTATTTTTCCTTTTTTTGTGTAGTAACTTTTTGCTGTAGTATTTTATCCTTTGTTGCATGATAATGACCTGTTATTGTCATTGCAATAATTTATCCGTCTCTACAGGTTAAAAAAAATAAACTTTTTGGTTTATAGAAATGGTTAGCATAGCATATCAAAATGTGAATTGGTGCATGATATATTAAATAGTAATTCATTAAAATTGTTTTTAAAGAATAGCTGTACAAATTGTAAAAAATAATGATTTTTTTTCCCTTAGAATTTCAGTGATTCAATTTGGGGATAGTATATTCATTTTTAAATCAAAGGTTTGTAGAAATCAAATTTTTTTTGGATTCTTACAAAATTAACTTAAAAAGAGCAAGTACTATACGTACTCAAAAATAGTGATTTTTACTTGTTCTAGGCTCGTTTTGGAACTGTGGATGACTATTTTCGCTTAGTTCATGAACGGTTACATGAAGATAGCGATAATTTGCCGGTTCTATCTGGCGATTTTTTTACATATGCTGACCGAAATGATCATTACTGGAGCGGTTTGTTTTCCATTCAGAAAAATAAAATACTGACAAAAAAAAGTAAAATACTGACTGATAAATAAGGATGATTGAACCGTTGATTGCACAAAGTTGTTATTTGTTTTTTATTTTATTTTCCAGTTAAAATGTTTAATTTTCTCGAACTAATGGATATCTTGAAGTTTGACTCCCGGAATTTTACCTAATAGAAAATTGCTTTCAGGATATTATACGAGTCGACCGTTTCACAAACGTTTTGATCGCGTTTTACAACATTATATCAGGTCAATACTTTAAAAAAAATAAGGATCTTCAATATCAGTATTGCTAGGAAATTTGATAGTAGGGACATAATATTGAGTATTATGGATTTCCTGAAAACTGTTCAAAATTCTTATCAACTTGTTGAAGTTTAAATTTTCTTACTAATTTTATCATTTTTTTTCCAAAAAATACTAATTTCTCAAAAAATTGCATCTAATCCTTTGATTTTCTGTCCTTTTCCAGCTAGGGTTATTAAAAATTATTTTCCTTTTTTTTTGCATTATAGTGTTACTCCAAGTTCAACCAAACGTCAAAGACTTTTGATAAAGTTTGCTGTTCACTTTCTACGTATCAATACACTTTTCTGTTGTAGGACTGCTGAAATTTTGTATAGTTTTATGAGAATGAAAGGACTGGAAGAAGACAATGCGTTACGGCTATTTGGCCTACTTGTAGATGCTCGACGTTGGATGAATTTATTCCAGCATCACGATGGAATTGCTGGCACATCGAAAGATGAAGTTATGACTGATTATGGCCAGAAGTTTGTTAATGCAAAATTGTAGTTTAGTTGAAAAATCTAGCAGATTCTTATTAACCACGTTGTATATCATCTATTATTTATTTGCAATACTTCTTGAGGTTTTATTTTTTTCATCATTTTTTGAAATAATTTGAAACAGATGTGTTAATACCTATTTTAGTGAATCTAGTAGTATTGCTTATGTTCTAATGGAGTTAAGGCTTTTTTTTTGCAGGATGTTTGAAGCAATAAAAAAATCCGAAGAAATTATAGTTACAGCTGCAGATTTTTTGCTTCGCGGGAAAGCATCAAGAAATTCTTCCATTACTCCAAGCCTTTTGATGGTACATTCTAATTCGTTGACTTGTAATTAGTTATAATTCTTATTAATAGTTTCATTCAGTATTTCATTTTCATTTTAATAGTATTCACATATACCGGTCCTTTCAGCCTAATCATGAGCGATCAAATTTTCCTTTTCTTTTTCTTGATAGATGATATGGTTACATGTTGGACTCTGTTGTATTACTAGCGATGGAAAGATTCTATTATGTAGCTATTTGTAGTTTGGCACTGTGTAATCAGGCACTTTATTAAATGTCGCTTACTTTTGATTCCCTTAAACTTTCCTGATATGTATGTTGGTGTTTGTCAGCACAATCTAAAAAACTGGTTGCTTGTCATATAAAAGCTATTCTTTTTCCATTAAATCCATAATTTGAAATTTTTTCAACGAAGTGTGAATTTTCAAGGAATTCCCGGAAAACAAGATTCTAAAATTTCAAAATTTTCAGGAAGAAAATCTTGACACATCTGAATCACTTCCGAAGAAACGAGTTGTGATGCATGGAAGGTTAGCGAAATTTATGTAATATCTGTGCCATTTTTAGAATTGTCATCATTAACAGCGATTTATTGTATTGAAATATTCTATAATCGATTGAAGAAACATGCAAAATAGTGAATTGAATATTTTAAACTAAACTGAAATTTCATGTCCTAATATTTTTTCGGAAGGAGTATAGAAATATCGTAATTTGAAATTGTTTTCTTTTCTTCAAATTCTAAACCTTGCATATTTCCTATTTTAGCAATACGGAAACTGAAAAAAAAAGGGAGAAAAAAATTTCAAACTGACCTTATCTTAAGCTCCTTTGCAATTGAATCTTGCTAAGATTAACTTTATTGTTCATTTAAGCTTTTTATTAATTCCACATTCGATTTTAAGCATTGTTCCGGCATTATCCTATTTCACCTTTGATCAAATAGGATGGGATTATTGCAGAATTTCGAGGACTTAGAGTAGAATTAAATAAAGATGGATGGGTTTGAAAAGGATGGTTTCAAAAGAATTTGACAGTTATAGTTGTTTAATTTGAATTTAAATCCATAAATTCATTTTAATTTACGACAATCTTCTAAGTTTGTTCCAGTGAAATAATTTTATTCAATCCCTTGGGAAACCTGAGGATGGAAACAATATGTGTTCATGTTAATGCTTTGAACACGATAGTAGTGTTAGCTTCGGAGCCTACTGTAACTGTTTTGCAACAAATTAGTCCAGTTCTTGAATTTGTCAATAATAAATGGGTTATCGATTCGAAATTGTATGAGGTATGATTTCGAGAGGTATCTTCTGCTCTATCTAGTTATCAATCTTGTCATATTTCATTTTCGGAATTTAAAATTTATAAAGTGATTTTAATCAAACACTTTGCTTATTCTCATCTCGTTAGCGTTAGTTTGTTTTTTTTAAATTTTTCAGCTGTGCTTCGTTCCAACCATACCTCCTTTAAGCTTCCAAAAATATCTGTTTAAATTTGGTACTCCACATAACAAAGCTATGATCCAATCAAGTTTTACTGGGCTGCAGAGCAGGTTGCCTATTACTTATTACATAATTTTTTTTGTAATATTTAATGGAATGAGAAGTTATTCTGAGAGCCGGAATTCAGTAATGGCAGCACCATTTAAAAGATAGAAATTTTGATTAAATGAAGAGTTTATCATTAACTTTATGACATTTGCAGTTATAGATTATACTGTTTTCTTTGTTTGAAATTTATCCACTTATTTTTTTATTTACTCCTGTTTTTCTGTTTGCTTTCAGTGATTTTGATACTGCGCCACTGGGAAACTTCACCTTTGATAATGGTTTAATATCAGCAGTATTTGACCCCAAAACAGGTCATTTGGCTGTAAGTTTAGTTTTTCTTTAATTTTGAAATGAAAGTAAGACAAAAAAACGGAGGAAATTTTTGTACCAGCGTAATAGATAATTTTTTTAACGTTTAAAACTTTTTGTAACCTTTTTAATTCTGAATTCCATGATATCCTACAATTTTTCCAAGTCATATCTTGATTAGGTCGTACTTGTTTCCCTTTTTCTTTCCTAATACTTTTTTAAAAAACTTTTCCAGTCTGTATCATTAAAACAAGGGAAGAGTATACCGGTAAAGACATCATTCGTCTGGTATGGAGCGAGGATGAAGAGCCCATGTAAATTCGTTCATTTCAAACTTAACTACTTTATTTCTAGTTAATCCGTATTTAGTTCTGTGTTTGATAATTAATTTGTTTGTGATTATTTTTGCATTTCATGACCAAATCAGCTTTTGTCTCTTTTAACCAGGTGAACATGAAGGATGAACTTGAAAATTTTTAGCCTCTTTAGTATAAGCCATGCTAATTTTAATTATGATAACCTAAAATATTATTTTTTACAGTACCTCTGAAAGGTACCGACAATCCTTCTGGTGCATATTTATTCCTACCAAATGGTCCAGCAAAACCATTAAAAATCAAACAGTCATTTTTAGCTATTCAAGGAAGAATAATGCAAAAGGTCATTCTGAAACTTTGCTTTTTTTTACAGCCAAGATTAAATAACTCAATCATTTAATGATATTTTACAAAAACTTACCAGTAATTATTTCTTGCGCATAGGATGATTTTTGGGTCATTGTGTATTTGCCAGTTAAAGCTAAAATATCATAACGATTGTAAAATGAAACATTATTTTTTTTCTCTTTAGGTGTTGATAGCTAATGATGGAAACATGACTTTCACTCATATTATCAAAATGCCACTATTATCACCATCGATAGAGATCGAAAATACATTTCATTTGGATAATGTTCAGAATGTTGAGTTAGCGATGCGATTGGAAGCTGGAATTGATAATGGTGATGAGTTTTTCACTGATCTTAATGGATTTCAGGTGATATATTCATTCCAATAAACAGCAAGATTTGTTGATTTCTTTGAAAATAATTTTAAAAAAAAAGATATCAGCAAGAGACAATAGTGTTATTAAGACTTTTTATGCTGCAGTAGGCTTTTAATAATGAATCCTTTGTTGACATGAAATTTAATAACTTTAAACGGTCATTATTAAGTTACAAGCTAAAATCCTAATCGTAGTAACTTTTATTCCAGTAGAATATTTCTGTTAGACAAAAAATACTAGGCAAAATATGGTCTAATCTGAGAACTGGAATTGAAGCAAAATGTGAGGTTCAGCAAAAGTTTCAAAATAAACAATGACGTATTAATCTTCTCTTTTTGAATTTTTTTTTCATACCTTTTTTTTTTGATTCCTTGACTTACTGGCAAGTGTGACGTTTTGATTTACTTTGCTTATTTTAAGTTTTTATGCAATTTTCAGACTTAAGTTACTTGAATTAGGAGGTCAGTGATGTGAAAGAAGGATAGATGTAATTGAAGTTCAGTTCTAGTTAAAGATGAAGTTTTTTTTACTCTTTTACTATCACTTGAATTTCATTGTTTCAGATGGTGAAACGACGTAGATTCAAGCAACTACCACTACAAGCTCATTTCTTTCCCATGTCTTCTTCAGCTTTCATGGAAGATGAAACCTTACGTATGACGCTTTTGAGTGCTCAACCTTCAGGAGTTGCAAACCTTGCCAGTGGTATGTGGTCTAATAATCCTCTATTGTTTACTGGTAGTTTCCATAATGACAAAATTTAAGAATCATAATAATAATAATAATAGTAATAATAATAATGATGATAACAATAATAATAATAATTATTATAATAATAATTATTATTATATTAATAG
>NW_018108429.1:0-5107 GCF_000183805.2 Loa loa | reverse complement strand
AATAAAATAATGATATTAACAAATCATGAAACAATGGTATTAGTGGTGACGAAAATGAGTAGATATTGGTTATTAGGTTAATGGTTATTATTTATAGATAATGGTTGTTAATAACGAAATTTACTGAGCCATTTTATACAGTTTGAGTTATCTTAAAAATCTTAATAGTAAAGCTTCAAAAAAGGGAACAGGAAAGACTCTTTAATAGATATGACAAATTTTATAAGTTATGATAGGTTTCCTGTAGAAGATAAATTGTAGGACAGTTGGATGTAATGTTGGATCGACGCTTAAATCAAGATGACGGACGAGGTCTTTTCAGTGTACGTGTTTCAAAATTAAGGATTGTTTAGTTTGTTCAACACAGCATATTTTCTGGTGACAATTAATGAGGATGTGCAGAGAACTTCTGAAAAGAGCTCATTTACTTTATCCATCAGCAATTCATATCCATCACTCTATTTTGGTTCTTTTTTGTTTTTATTCAAACTAATAATCAGGTAGTTAGTAAATTGTTATATAAAAATTTCGAGTCTTTTGTAGGGTATAACGGATAATAGAAAAACAACAAGCTCTTTCCGACTCTTGTTTGAAGTTCCTTCTCGAAAAATATCGGTGAATACGAAAGCTAGAATTACTGCTTATCACTCGATGCATGCCTATGGTCAGATGCTGTCACTTTTATATCCACCTGTAGTACTGTTGAGTAGTTTGAATGAAGGTTTGTATTAATTTTCAAGTTTGAATTGTGTTTCTTCCTAATTTATCATTCACTGGTGTGGTAAATAAGGTTGAAAATAATTGTTGACAAATAAATAAATGACTTTAGAGGCTTGTTTGAATTCTCAAAATTGATCTTTGTATTAGTTATATTGCTTGACAGGTGAAGCAAGGTGGTAAGCAAGATAAGGCTTCATTTGAAAAAATGGTTTTTTTGATTTACTTTAAATTTAGTTGTTCATTAGGTAATGTGAATCATCTAGTCGAAGCAAACTAGTACGTAAGCCAAGATGTATTGGGATTATTTAATTTATTCCTACCATATCGAGCATACTTAGTATACATAGTATTTATCTTTGTTACTTCACTTCTAGTCTTCTATCATAATGAGGTGCTGATAATAATGTTTTAGAACTGTTTAGTGCTATATTTCAGGCTATATCGATAATTATAAATTGATGAATATTTTATTCTCATGTGATGATACACATCTGATTACGTTACGTACCTTAGCAGCTCCAACAATTTACGACAACAATTCTGTTCGCATTCACATTCCTCGCAATTCATATGCTGTTGTTTTACATCGCTTTGGTATCGATTGTCGCTTTACCACTAAATTATTAGAAACATGCAGTGCTATGGTATGTTCTGCTAATTTTTATTATAAAATCCTTTAAATCTTGAAATTGTGGATGTAGAAATCTGGGAATTGGTTGGTATTAAATGAATTCATAAAAATTATTTTCAAGAAATGGTGGATAAAATGAGCGGCTTCAAGTTTGTAAACCAATTTTTAACATAAATTCCACTTCAGTTTAATTTAAATATAAAACTGCATAATATTATAGCTCTCATCATTTTGATAAAGGATTACACATGCTTAGTACTTATTGAATATTTGTTGAAAATTAATAGATTCATCCAAGATTTAATATTTTTTCAGCTTGATATGAAGCGTTTATTTATGAAGACAGCTTCACGTGTAACAGAGACATCGTTAACAATGTTATACGATCATCTTGGTGACGTGAATGACGTATTATTAGAACCAATGGAAGTGCGAACATTCAGGCTAGACTACATATGAAGTATTTTTTTGCTTTGTGGACAGTACTTTACAATCATCCTTACTTAGCGGAGTTAAAAATTTTTTTAATTTTTCTTTTAAAATTATCATGTCAGTTGCATTTGCCATCTTAGCTGATATGAATTGATGGGACTGTTTGTTAAGAAACAGAAAAGCAGAAAAAAATGAAAAATCATATAGTTTTTATGATATATATATATATATATCTGCGTTAGGTATTTAGTGAAAGTCAATGCTAATTGACTTGTAAATATCAATTTTCATTTTTATTTATTTTTTTTATTTTGCAAATTGTTGTTCGTCGAACAGAATGAGAAAATCAATGAAAATCGCTAAACGATTTCATTAGTTATTGCAGCTTTGCATAAAATAGCTTACATCTTATCCAAAAACAGATTGAGCTTTCATAACTTGAAGCATTACTAACGGACACATTTGTTGTAGCAATTCTGTGAAAATTTTTTTTTCGCAGTTCGCTCAATCCTTCCATTTTGCTAAAGCGATGAACATTTTAATCTTAAAATAAGTAGAATTCAGCGTATTTTCATTTCCATCTGATGCATTCTGTCGATGATAGATATCAAATCTTGAAATCTTTCTGTAGTTTTACCGTGAATTTCTAAAAATGAAATGAAAATTGAAAGCTCAATTTCTAGTTTGAAAAAAATATGTATGGCATTCTAAAAGCTTGAATCTGAAATAAGGAGCTACTTGATGAAAAGTTGCATAATTTAAATTTTGTTTAACACTGCTAAAGTAACTCGAACTGATTTCTTCTTTACGACCATCAAATTTCAATCTTTTCATGCCGAGAAGAGTGGTGGAAATCTTTTTACCATATCTTTCTTAGAAAATGGTTGCAGTTAAAATATACTGATAACGTATGTATTACTGTTAAAGATCATGATAATGGAGATCATAATTGTTGGTAGAGCGACAATATCATGTTGAATTTTGGATCTTATAGAGACTTTCCTTTTAAATTTTTTACATTTATCCATCTCATTCTCAAATTTCCCTTCTTTTTCTTTCATTTCCATAGGAGCATGAAATAGTAATGGTAATAATATTCATCTTTGGTCATTTTAACTATTATTATTACTGTCATTATTATTAATATTATCATTGTTATTATTTATACCATTGCTGTTGCAATTACTCCTGCATCATTTTATAATATAAATTTCGACAATAATGATTATTACATGATTTTTTCGTATTACAGAAAAAAACCAATCATATTTTGTTTTTTTTTTTTTTTTCATCGATGTAATTGATAAACAAGTTGAATATAATCTGTTCGATCATCACATTTAAGTATTTATTGGCCATCTTTGTTCATCCATTCATTGTAGTTTTTTTTGATAAAGGACTTGAAAGCCCAATTTAGTGAATCGTTACAAATTAAACAAATAATTCGTTGAGAAATCATCAAATGGATATTTAATATTTAAGAGTATTGTCTCGATTGATTTATTCAAAATAATTATTGTTGACAATTTAAATAGTTCTAATGTATGGTCATTTTTTATCTGTGTTTTTTGTAAACATTTTACTTAAAAAAAAAACTTTTATAACAGAATGATATTTGAAATATGTATCAGATTATCAGAGTTAAAATAAAATTTATACAATATCGACCAATTAAGATAATGCAAATCTTGTCAATAAAATTAAGGTGATAAGCAAGATATAACCCTAACAGAAGAGTGACATCACAAATAGATTTCAGTACCTTTTGTATTGTTGCAGCATGGACCATGCTAAGAATAGCATCAATATCTCCACCATGATGATCTCACCTAAGTTGTTACCTCTTATATACATGGGTAAAAATCCCACGCAATCTGTTTTTACAATCAAACATATATTACATTGTCCTCTAAACTTATTTGCCATCATTTCGTTTACAGGCTAGACTATATCCTTCCTTTCATTTACAATTTGATACGTGACAGATGTAGCATATCTTCAGGTCAATAAATGTTGACCCCTTACATCACAATTATTACAAAATCTATCAATAAAGCGGCAATCAGTTGTTACCGAATGTAACGACACATAAAACGCAAAAAATTACTGATAATATTACATTGAATTATTCATAATATATTCAAACTTATTCATAAAAGGGAAAATGAATGGTTTATGAAATAATTAATTTTACAAAAAGAATGATAAAATGGAATGAAATGATGTTTTAAAATAAAAAACTTCATTAAGATTATTTAAAGTAACTGTTCTTTTAAATTATATAACAAACTAGAAAAGGAAAACAATCAAAACAAATGAAAAAAACAAAGGATTTCCATTTTCTGATCAAAAAACAATTTGAAATTTGTTCGTAAATTATTCAAAATGCAATTTTAACATGCTATTAATGGTAGTCGAAAATGATTTATTCGATAGTTTTCATACTCTCAAAATTAATCTTTCCATTTTAATTAAAGTTTATAATTACTGAATTTAATAAGATAAATAAATTTCATAATTAATGGCGGTATCTTTGTTTTTTACTTTACATTCAATGTGATAAGGACATCAATATGATCAACCACTAAATAAGGATAAGATGACTGCTAAATACTACTATCCTTTACTATCACATGCGTTTTATCAATATACCTGGATATATTGCCACTCCTACTTGGACAAGCATTTCATTATTCATACAGTTAGTTAAATCCAAAAAAGCATTATTTTTGGTGGTGTTGAGCAGACGAATTGATCTGTTTGTCAAGTTTTCACTTTTCTAAATTTCATTCAATAAATTCTACAACATTCACTGCGCTAAACAATGTGACAGGTGCTTTTTTGTAAAGAAATTTTAAAATTTGTAAATAAACATGTAAAAATCATTTTTTATCGAAAATGAAACCTTTCTCTAGCTTTTTTCCTTCATTGCATATTTGTAATTCTAATATATTTAGAATAATATTTACTCAAAAAAGCTTTTTCTTTAATTAGGCTGTATTTCATAATGGTATTGAGAAGGCAATATTATTTTTTATATCTAATCAATCAGTGTATTGTTAACTTTGACTATTTTATCATTAATTGATTACTATTATTATTACTATTATTATTACTATTACTATTACTATTATTATTATTATTATTATTATTATTATTATTATTATTATTATTATTATTATTTAGTTAATTGTTATTTGAAAGGTTAAAGATCATTAACTATATGAAATAAAATATAAAATAATATAATAGCAAAATAAGTCAAATTAAAGAAAAGGCATGCAATGTGAGTAATAACAGAAAAGTAGAGTAAAAAATAAATAA
>NW_018108428.1:96991-98679 GCF_000183805.2 Loa loa | reverse complement strand
CTTGATTTCAATTTAGTTTTTTTAATTTCAATTTAATTTTAATTTCAATTACAGTCCATATTATACTACAAGATTGTAATTTTAAATTTAGATAAATATTTATTGCTGTTGATATCTTTAAATCTATAAATTAGCCATTGCTTATTTTAATAATGATAAAATTGAAAATGAGTTAAAAGAAAAAACGAACCGTCCACGTATTTCACCAATTACAACAACATCAGCTGATATTTCTAGAAGTGAATTTTCTGTACGTAAGATTTCACTTAACTGAAAAAAAAAGAAAAAAAATTATTATTAATTTTAGGATGTTTAAAAAATTTAAAATTATTTTTCAAGAATAACTTATAAATAAAATGAAATACGAAATTAATTTGCAAGCTAAATTTGGACTAAATTAATTTTAGGATATAATTTTTTCCTTAAAAATTTACCATATAAATTGGATAAACCAAATTTTTTTTAATGAAAAAAAATAATTTTACCTCTGATAAGAGTTCATATAATTCATTTCCTTCAATATCAAAAAATCCTGGTCCTTGTTCAATCATACGAATTAAAAGACTTTCAAATTTGGTTGGCTCAATACGTGTAATCTAAATTAACACAAATTTTGCTATTTCAATTTTCTGCTTTAATAACAAATCCATTACAGTTTTACTTACAATTTTCCTGATAACTAACCAAAAAGCCTGTTTTTTTTTTCTTTTTTTTTGTTCAGAAATGCTTTCAAATAGACCAAATCATACAGTCACCTCAAAAATTATAATTATTTCAATTAATTTTTTAATTAGTAATTTTATTTTCTTAAATTATTTTTTTAGATATTCTCTTTACCAAGCCTAATGAAAAGATACTAATATAAATTTAATATCTCTTCGTTTAATGCAGTAATGATAAAAAAAAATAATAAATTACATTAAGTAATTAATTCAAAAAATAATGATGAAATTTTTTGAACTTTAAAAAAAAAAAAATTACCACAGCATAATCAAAGCCCAATGATTCGTGAATTTCATAGCTTACATAAGTAATCTCTTCTAAAGGTGTTTTAATTAGTGGTACCTCTTCCATAACTCTATATTCTGCTAATGCTTTCATAACTTCCGTAAATTCTTCAATATTTAAACAACCATCAAGAGGTTCACCAGATTTCTACAAATTTTTCATATGTATTTGAGAAAATCAATGATATTAAAAAAAAAAATTATTATTGTTAATTAGATTTTAATAAATTTTTAATTTTAATTAAAAATATTTATTTTAATAAATATATCTGTGTAAATTAGAAATTCCCTGATATTATTAAAATTCATCGTTATTATTTTTTTTTGTCAAAGTTTATTTCATTAAATTTATCATCTTCAAAATTTGTTTCTTTTTTTTTTTAAATTTAATTTTAGAGGAAAGCCTTAAAAATTAGAAAGAATTGAACAAGTACTGGTAGTGATGGTGAATCGTTGAATATTATTCCATCATTTTGTGATAGTATAAGATCAAATTTTGGATTGTATTCAATTTCTTTATTTGCCACAAACATCCATTCATGAATTATTTTTGATGCTATTGGATAAATGTTAAAAATTATTAGAATAATTGGCGTTAATAAACAAGCCAAAATTTCCATTCCTGGTAAAAACTCGAACTTTTTCTCCTAAAATTTTTTCGAAAATTTTAAAATGAATTAA
>NW_018108428.1:92768-96903 GCF_000183805.2 Loa loa | reverse complement strand
ATCGTTGAATATTATTCCATCATTTTGTGATAGTATAAGATCAAATTTTGGATTGTATTCAATTTCTTTATTTGCCACAAACATCCATTCATGAATTATTTTTGATGCTATTGGATAAATGTTAAAAATTATTAGAATAATTGGCGTTAATAAACAAGCCAAAATTTCCATTCCTGGTAAAAACTCGAACTTTTTCTTCTAAAATTAAGAAAAAAAAGAAATTTTTTCGAAAATTTTAAAATGAATTAGATTTGATTTGAAATTACAATTTAACGAGCCAGAATTTCCATTTCTGGTTAAAAACTCAAACTTTTTCTTTTGAAATTAAAAAAAGGAAAAATTTTTTGAGAATTGAATTAGATTTGATTTGAAATTATAATTTATACATGTAATTTTATGTATTAAATATTAGCTAAATGATTCAATAATCTCAAAGTATTTCCAAATCATATTGATTGAGATTTAATTTTAAAAAAAAAAAAAAATTGGTAAATAAAGATGTTTTCATGCATCTTCAACACTATTCTAACTGCTTTCTTCTGGAATATGAGATTGAATGATAAAAACAATAATTATCAAAAAAAAAAGAAGATAAGGATTTTGAAAAATATTAGAGGAAACAATAATTTCATCAATTTGTTTGCATTTACTTCAAGGATATAAAATTTAATTTCAAATACTTTAATTACAAAAATTAACAATGTAAGGAGTGTCGAAAATTGAAACTTATCAGAGAAATAATTGGAAATTTTTTGGTAAAAAAAGAAATAATTTAATTATCTCAAATTAGAATTCATATTTTTAATTATTAACTAAAAATAAACTAACAGTGACAGCAAAAAGTGGCATTTCTTTCCAATTACAATGATGATTTAAGCAACATTTAATATCATGTGTTAAATTACGCAATATGCACCATTTTTGATTTGAAAGTAATTTTGGACATTGTTTCATACACCAACCTGTCATGTCACAACGAAAACTGAATCGTAGTTTATGTGACCTAAAAAAAAAAGAAAAAAAAACTACATATTCGATTTAAAAGTGAAATTTATTTCAAACTTTTTTTTTCCAATAAGTTTAAAATCCATTCATCGGTTTTTCTTTCTTTTAAATCTCAAAATTCAAAGAAAGAATCGATAATTTTATTTAAAATATAAAGGAATTTTGTATAAAAATTTTTATGGCAAAAAATTATTTTAGGCATAAAATTGTTTCAAAAAAAAGGTTTTGGACAAATTTTCGGACAAATTTTGGCGAAAAAATTCTTTCTTATATTCAAACTTTAAAATTAAAACAAATTGAAATTATATTATTAATGAAACCATTAATTACATTTAAAATTTGCCAAAAAATAATGCATTTATCTAAATAATAAAGTTAACGATTAGAAGAAAATGTAAAAAGAAAAATCTTTGATCGATTTTTTCTTTTTAATTTCAATTTAATAATTTATTCGATTAATTGATTAAAGAAAAAAAAAGAACTAACTCTATGCTTCGTAATACAACACATACTGCTTCATCTGAGCAAAATACTTGAGAATTTTTATTACCACATTGTTTCAATGACCATACAGTCGATAAAATGGCGCTATTGGATAGCAAAATGATGAAACAACCGATGTGATGTATTACCATTTGCGCAAATGATTACTTCAATCATTTTATTTCTTATCAATTCTTAATGTAATTTTATACGGAAAATGTAAAAGTAATGAAATATCATGAAATTCATTTAAAAATTATTCCTAAATTAAATTCGTTTTTTATTTTTTTGATAAATTTTATTACGCTTAGTTTGCTTAGTTTAATAAATTTTATTACGCTTAGTTCAATTTTACAAAAATTACATGAAAAAGTTGTAGGCTGTAATTATGTAATTATTGGTTAAACTAATGAGAAAAAAAAAAGTTGGCTTAAAATTTGGCTTGAAACTTGGCTTATTTAAATAGCAGTAAGAAATGATGGAAATTTTTCAAAAATTATTCCTTATATATTAATTTAAATTCGACTACTACTAATTAAATTAAACTACTACTACTACTACTAATTAATACTAATTAAACCAAAACATGACAATTCAAATTTTGTTTAACTATTACTTTTAAATAGCATATTTATTAAAGTAATGGTTTTTATCCAATTTTCAAATAACAAATGGTTGCGTGAATTATTAGTACACTAAAATTTTCATCTCAAAAGTTATTAAAAAAGAATGAAAAAAAACCATATTTCATTTTTTTTTTTAATATTATAATGTTGCTTTAAGTTTAACTAATAAGTTAAAAATTAAAACTTTGATTGAAATATGTCTTTAAATTAACAAAACTTACTATTTTTAAACTTGCTACGCCATGCTAATGTAAAAAATTCAAAGTAGTCCGTAATCAGCGAAGGGTTGAGAAGAGTTAATAATGAAGAATAAACAATAGTTTAAATGCATGATGATAAGTTGATAAAATGTAAAGAAAAAGAAAAATTAAAACCAATGTAATCGAAATGATTTAATGATTAAAACTAAAATAATCAAATTGATTTCACTTTTTTCCTTTTTTTTTTATCATGAAAATTGTCATAATTATTATTGATTACAAATAATTGCTTCGATTTTTGTCCGGCAATAATTATCATTAATTTATTGAATAATTTTGATAAATTCTCTCTTACATATACCATTTGTTTGTGTTAATTAAAAATAATTTTATTAATTATTGAAAAATTTTCTTTCATTTTAATTTCTAAAATTTCATTGATACATTGTTTATGCAATAGAATAGCAGTAACAATGGATTATGTATCATCATTATTTAAACATATCAAATTTCATAAACTCTCCAGAGTAGCAAATGTATTAAAATCCGATGAATTTGTTGTAGAATTTATGATCACGCCTGAAATGTTATTACGAATTGAATTTAACGGTTAAATTTTTTCATTTCAAATATATTTCAAATTAAATTTTAGGAATTTAGTTTAAAAACAAATCGTTTAAAACAATTTCAAAAATATTTTTACTTTGAACACTTCCTTTCTTTTTTTTTTAATTTCAAATTTTAAAATTTTGTAAAAATTTAGTTTTGCTATATTTGGCAATTGCAAATGGATGGGCAACAGTAACAAATCGAAAATTAGAAGAAGCTTTAATGAAATCCTATAATCGGAAACATCGTCCAGTAAAAAAAGATTCGACAACAATGCAAATTCAAATTTACCTGTTAATTGGACATATTGAAAAAGTGGTATGAATTTTTTTTTTTTCGAAATTTTATCAAATGTATATATTCTTATATGCGCCTATTAATTGATCTTGAAGTAAATTTGATTGATCGATTAATTGATTGATCCAAAAAAAAATAATAATAAAATCAATTAATCTGCCATTACATCTACAAATAAAACTTATGAAGTTCTTTTCTTTTCTTTTTTTTTTTTTTTTGATTTCAATCAATTAATATATATACGATTTGATCTTCATTTTTCTCAAACTAAATTTAATTGATTGATCCAAAAAATTAGATTAATTGTTCTATCATTACATCGACAAATAAAGCTTATGAAGTTCTTTTTCTTTTTTTTTTTTAATTTTTGATTTCAATTAATTAATATATATACGATTTGATCCTTACTATTTATTATTTTTTTTTGATTTAATTTTAACTTCTTACTACATTCTGTTCTTTATTTAAAAAATAACAATATTATTGATTAAAAAGATTTAAAAAAAAGTAATAACAGGATGAGAATGAACAAACGATGTTACTTCATGGATTATTGTGGACATCATGGATTGATGAATATTTGAAATGGGATCCGAGTAAATACAATAATACAAGACGTATTACAATTGAAACTTGGAAAATTTGGCAACCTGCTCTTTCACTTTATAATTAGGTTTTTTTTTTCTTTTTTTTAGAATGATTTTCTACCACGCAAAAATGGAAAAAAAAAATCAAATTTTAACATCAATTAAATGAAATAAAATATTTTCATTGACAATATTATAATGAAATTTAATTTTTTATGCAAATAAAAGGACAAAAAACTATACTAATCAAAGGAAAAAAAACAACAAAAAAAATTCCAATTCTTTAAAGAAATTGTTTGACAACTAAAAATTTGCTCAAATTTTATCT
>NW_018108428.1:86874-92748 GCF_000183805.2 Loa loa | reverse complement strand
AATATTATAATGAAATTTTAATTTTTTTATGACAAATAAAAGGAACAAAAAACTATAACTAAATCAAAAGGAAAAAAAAAAACAACAAAAAAAAATTCCAATTCTTTAAAGAAATTGTTTGACAACTAAAAATTTGCTCAAATTTTATCTTAAAAAAATCAAATTTTAATGTCATTTAAATGAAATAAAATATTTTTATTGATAATACTATAATGAAATTTTATTTGTATAACTAAAAATTTTGCTCAAATTTCATCTTAAAAAAATCAAATTTTAATGTCATTTAAATGAAATAAAATATTTTATTGATAATATTATAATCAAATTTTGTTTAATATCTAAAAACTTGCCCATATTTTATTATAATCATATATGCCAAATTTACGATATCATTTTATACTAATTAATGCTTTAGCTAATAATCATTAGTAAATGTTTTAGTGAATAATTATTACAAACAAATTTTAAGAGTTTTTATAATTTAACTATTTTATAATGTTATTGCAAATTTTGTTGCATAAATTTTCAATTCTTAAAGAAATTAGCAAACTTTAATTTTTGTAAGAGTAATTCCATATTTTAACTTTTTTTTCCTTTTTTTTAATTTCTACTGAATGCGAATGTACGAATGTTTTAGTGTATGTATCAATTAAAATTTATCTTATTTTTTCAAAAATTTCAAATGTTTATGATAAATTAAATTGAATTGTAATCTAAAAACATATTGTAAGTAAATTTTAACATTAAGTTCCAATTAATAAAAAATATGTTAAGTAGTAAATTGAATTTCAAATTATTAAATTAAGTTTTTCAGTATCAAAAATGAATTTTTCCTTTCAAAGACTGTGGCAGAAAATAATTTTTATCATTGATATATTGTTATTTTGGAACGAAAATAATTAATAAAAATTAATTTAGCTAAAAGTACTATACAATATAATTTATCATTTACTCGTTAATAATATCAATGAATTTCAGTGCACATGGAAATAGTTGGTATTTGCATATGGGTGGCTTACCAGCATCAGTAAATAATGATGGTAAAGTTTGGGCATCTGGATCATTTAGCTTTCATGTAACATGCTTATTTGATTTTACTAATTATCCATATGATGAACAGGTAATTTCCATTTCCATTCCTTCAATTCTTATCAAATTCTAATTATCCATTTCAAAATAGATTTCAAAGTATTTCAATAATATTTCAATATTACAATATATTTTTTAATTCTAATTTTTCATTTCAAGTTTTTTTTTAAATTTTAACTATTTGAAATTTAAAATTCACTTTTTCAAAAGCATATTTGAAATGTATTTTTAGTACAGTTTTGCAATTTTTTTTTCATGTCATATTTCATCTTTGTATGATTTTATTAGTCTATTGAGTTTAATTTCGTACCTTACCTTCTGAACCATCAAGTGTAATACTTTGAAGAGGAAAGTTCATAAATTCCTTTCCTTTTTTTCTTTTTTGGTTGAATAAACCAATAAATTTTAATTTCCATTTCATACATTGTCAACTTTTTCCGAATTTAACCAACAAAATCTTTTAATTCATTGATTTTGATTATAGGAATGTCCTATTGTAATTGCTGATTGGATCTATGATCTTTCAAAGGTGAATTTATCAGATCCATCTGGAAATGTAGATTCGAATAAACCAGCAATTAAACTTAGTTATGATCCACTTGATAATGCCAATACGAAACGTCAGGTTGCAGGTACATACATATATGTATATATATTAAAAACTAAAAACTCAAAATAACTTCAGATCAGATTCCATATAGTTTGCTTGATAATTTAAAAGTTTCACCTTCATTTTCACCCTTTAATTCATTCCTAGATTTGTAAATTTTTAATTTAAATTATAAAATTGGAATTAGACAATTTTATTCTTCAGGTTGTTGGGAAGTAAAAGATACATGGCGTCGTCAGTGCTATTGGGGACCAGCAGGTTGTAATGATGAGCCACCAGATAGTCAGGTATGAAATATCATTGATATGATTATCATTTAAATTTTAATTGAAGCTAGTTTAGCAGTGATAATGATTGCGCAAAAGTATTGAAGTGTAAAAAGTTATCCAAAAAATTGAAATATTATAATCGTTCAATCATAAAAAAAAGAATTCAAGAAACATATAAATTGAGATATCAAATAGCTAATAACGAATAACCGGTAAGCAACTAATGAATTACCATAGGATCCATTACCATAAGATTCATTAAATTGAATGACCTAGAATACGGTAATGATGATTAACTGGGATAAAGATTATCAGGTTAATATATAAGGTTTTATAAATGTTTAAAATTAAATTATATGTTAAAGCCAGAATGGTTCTGGTCACTGATCGAATTTGGTGTTCGAATTAAGCGTAATGTACCGTATTTTGGTCTAACAATTATCTTACCAACTGTAAGTTAATAATTTACATCAAATAATTCATAAATTATAAGAAATAAAAGTTGATAAAAATATGATATTTGGGATATTTCTCCTTTTTTACCTAAAATAACACATTGCATTGAGGAATTGAATTAAATTGGAAGAGATTTTAATTTTTGATTTTAATTTTTGATTTAGTTTCATAGAATTTGTTATGTATAAATATAGCAACCTAAGAGGATGATAAGTTTTTGAATTTAAGAAAATGAAATGCTTTTGTTAAATATATAATTTGTATTTGATTATATTTCCATCAGTTCATCTCATCTTTTTAATAAAATTTTTTTAAATTAATTGCTATTTTCTGACCTTTAATCTAACAAATATTAATCAATGCTATTCTGTCGGATTATTTTTATAAAAAAAAAAAATTATTATTTGTAAAGATTTTATTTTAGATTATTACTTGTATTTTGACATTGATCATTTTTTGGATTGATACAATGTCATTAGCAATTGCTACAGCAGTTATGAATATACTCTTACAAGGATTGTATAGTTGGGAATTTATTAAAAATTTACCACCAGGAAGTGGTGGTGTACCAAAAATAGGTATATAATTGATATTTTTACTTCCATGTAAAATATGCATTAGTAATTTTTATTTTGCTTAACAAATTAAATATTTTAATTAAACACTTCAATATTTAAATAAATTAAAACAATTTAATATTTAATTCTTTTTTTTTCATATTTTAACTACATATACTCAAAAATATTCACAATCTTTCTTAATATCACATTCTTCAAAAATAAATTATTTGCATTTTAATTGGTTTTAATTTTAATTTAAAAGTTATTTTCAATTTTAAACCTTTTTTTTTACAACAAATTCTATTAATACATTTTAGTGTTATTTTATGGTCTAAATCTATCATTAACAGGAATAGCATTTATGTTACACGTTATTAGCGCTTATTTGGTATATATTTTACCGGAAAATTTAGAACTACCATTTCGGGTTAGACAATTTCTTACATTCATTTTAATGATTGGAAAATTATTGAAAAATTTTCGAAAAAATTGAAAAATTAGGAATTTTTAAATTTCATTTAGATCTAATTACAGCTTTGTTTTTCATTTCAAATTACTTATCAAGTTGCTTTTAAAAGATTTTTTCATTTGAAATTAATTTTAATCATTTGCGGCTAATTCATTAATTTATTATTTCGAATTAATTTTTTTTTATGACGATTAAATCAATTAAAGTGTTTCATTCTTTTTTTTTTATTATCAAATTGGATAATATTTAATCTTATCTATTGGAAAATTTTTTCAGTTAACTGATATAACTGAGCGATTGAAACAAATGAGGCCATTCAAAGTTGAAGGATTTTCATTCGATCCTCAAAAATAAGTTTTATTATTTTTGTGAATGTTTTTGCATAAATTTATTGAATTTTTCATTTTATTTTTATTAATTTCATCCCCTTAACGTAGCAATTGTCACCTTTTAACAAAAATGTTAATTAATTTAATGAAATATCATTTTATATCTTATACAGCATCAAATATACGTGACATTTTTTTAAATTTTTAAACTGAAAATTAAAAGTTGTCATTAAATTGAAGTGATGGAGACCATTGAATGCAAAGTTCAAATTTAGTAATTGTTTATATAAAATTTTATAAAATTGGCAAATTTATTACAAAATTTAGATGATATAAGATTGCTTGAAGTTAGTGTTGTCATATTATTTAGTTAAATCGAACAATATCAATCTGTTTGGTTGATTTTATAAAATATTTTAATGAAATTTTGGAAATTCAACAAAACTTCCTGTTAGCTGGCTAAAATTAATAATGGATCAATGACGATGATGACAATGTTGATGATGATGATGATGATGATGATGATGATGATGATGATGATGATATGATTGATGATGACAATGATGATGATGATGATGATGATGATAGTAGACTTAAGCTAAAATTATTAAAAATAACAATACCCTTTTTTTCAAAATAATATTAGCCAAGAGATAGTAACCAAGTTTATTATTAATAAAGTTTATACTAAGTTTAATTATGTGTTAATCATTGAATCATTTATTTATTGAATTTTACATAATTTACAATGGTATAAATGCATGATTTGAGCAATAATTCAAGCAGTGATTGCATCAGAATTTGAAGATTGAATAAAAATTAATATTTTTATTTAAAATATCCCATCAGTTACAGTGAAACTCATAAAATATTTTTTAAACTTTTAAAAATGCTTTAAATAAACTCCATAACCTGTAAATTTTAAGCTTTTAACTGGTGACTATGATGATAGCCAACAAGATTATCAAAGGCAACAACAATATGATAATAATATCATAGTGATGGATCAAAATCCTATATTTCCATCTTCTACTACCACAATTGAAGCAACAGAATTACAAATGAATCCTGCACTTACTGATGGTGAAAATATAGCATTGACTGATAACATCAATTTATCACGTATCATTTTTATTGGAATATTATATAAATTGATAAGCATAATTGGTGTAGGAAAAAATTTAAGGATGATAAAAATTATTTGAAATAGGAAAGTTATTTTAATTGTTATAAATATGAATAAATGATAGTATTCATTATATCAAGTAGAGGTTGAAGTTCTAAAATATTTCGTTTTATATATTTAAAATGGTTTTAAAAAATTTTTTTACAAAAAATTTTTTTAAAATTTCTGATTTTTTAAACATTTAAATTCTTTTTTTTTTAAAAAAAGAGATTAATATTTAAAGGTTTGATCTGTAAATTGGCATTTATCAAAAAAGCGTAACATATTCTCATTTTTAAAATTATTCAAATTTTAATTCATTTAAAAAGCCGAATTTCATTTTTTGCAAAAGTATGAAGTGATATGGTAAGGAAAAATTAGCGATAATTTGTGGTACATAAGCAATAATTGCTAAATTAGCTATAGATGTTTTCATGCTTAACTTTTAATGTTTTTACATTAATATAAAACTTTAATATAAAACTTTTTCTTTTCACCGAAGCATTTAAGTAAAGAAAATAAATGATAATGGAAATGTGGAGAAATACTTTTTTAACAAAATTTAAAACCATAATCAAATTTAATCAAAATGGTAATTTTAAAAGTTACAAGAATAAATAGAATTGGACATATTCTTCTTCATGTCAATTTCATACATTACATTTTACACGTAACCTTAATGGTTCATAAGAAGAAACGTAAAACATTACGTGAGAATTACGGGAAAAATGTAATGATGTCAATAATTTGGGAAAGACTTAAAATTTTCAGATGGCATCCATTCGCATATTCGATCACAAAACGAGAATGAGATAATCGTTGACACAAATGCAAAAACAACAAAAATTAGCAGCACAGTTGAACTTGGCCATATTGCTCAACAATTATATATTATCAGAAGATTGATATTTTTTATCTTCCTTATCA
>NW_018108428.1:83395-86587 GCF_000183805.2 Loa loa | reverse complement strand
TAATATAAAACTTTTTTCTTTTCACCGAAGCATTTAAGTAAAGAAAATAAATGATAATGGAAATGTGGAGAAATACTTTTTTAACAAAATTTAAAACCATAATCAAATTTAATCAAAATGGTAATTTTAAAAGTTACAAGAATAAATAGAATTGGACATATTCTTCTTCATGTCAATTTCATACATTACATTTTACACGTAACCTTAATGGTTCATAAGAAGAAACGTAAACATTACGTGAGAATTACGGGAAAAATGTAATGATGTCAATAATTTGGGAAAGACTTAAAATTTTCAGATGGCATCCATTCGCATATTCGATCACAAAACGAGAATGAGATAATCGTTGACACAAATGCAAAAACAACAAAAATTAGCAGCACAGTTGAACTTGGCCATATTGCTCAACAATTATATATTATCAGAAGATTGATATTTTTATCTTCCTTATCATTTATATCATTTCCATGCCAATTTGCTTATTCTAATTAGTTCTCAGATGATTGTAGCTAATGTAGAAATGACCAATCATTTGTTGATCAATTTATAATTTCATTTAAAATTAAATCCATTTTTTTTTCCTATTGAATTCAATTTTGTTTCAAATTCTTTGCAATCATTTTCATCCAATTTAATCATACCTAATTCATTTGAATCCAAACAAGTTTGTTTCATATTAATTCAAATTAATTTGTTTCAATAAATTTCAATTAATTTGTTTAATTTCAAATTAATTTGTTCAGCTTTACTACACTTCACAATCGTTACTTTGCATAAGTATTTGCAATCATTTTGATTACATAATTTATGATTCGAATTGAAATATACTTTTTACAGATTTTTTCACTTTTCAATAATTAATTACAAATAAGAGTATTTAATTAAATGATTCGATGATATTTTGTGAAATTCAAAATAATACATTCGTTACATTATTATGACAATTAATAAGCCAGTTATAGTTGTGCATTGTAATTTAGCATGAAGTTTGCAGTTATGCAAAAAAAAAAAAAATTCCATTTATTATATCAATTTCAGAATTAATAAAAAAAAAATTGAAAATGAGCTAATTTCCGGAAAGCCAATTCCAGGAAATTATTTGCTTAAATATAATTTCATCAAATAAAAAGCCTAAAATTAGCATCCATAAATTTTTAACTTAATTTTCCCTTTTTTTTATTACTCCCGCAACTTACTTTTATTATCTTGCAGGTAATCAATGAATTGTTTGAATTACACTTAAATTTAGTAAAAAATAAAAATAAAAACGTATACTTAAATACAAATTATTTTACTTTGCAATATGTAAAATGTAAAATACTTGAAATGTTTCTAAAGTTTCAATTTTTCCAAAATTTAATTGCAAAATGTTGAGACTTGTTTTTTTTTAATTTCAATAGGTTGGGTTGAGAGATTGAAAACAGACACAGTTTTGATTGCAATTTTAAAAAAAATGATTTAAAAATAGATTTTAAAAAGAATATCTGATGATGTCAAATGTAATAAAAGGATATAAATGGTTCAACAAATTACAATCATCGAAAATTTTTTAATTATCACGCAATTTTATGAAAAGTATATGAAAAAACATTTGTTAAAATGGGAAACTATTAATTAAAAGTATAAATTAAAATCAATGAAATATTTGTAATTATTATAAAAGAATGAAGTAATTAATAAGAAATTAATTAAACTTTTTGTTTTTGTTTATTTATTGATTAAAGCATAAATTTTGCTTAAGAATTGAAAAACCATAATTAATTTTACCAATAATATTTTTAAATTTTGGAATCAATTTTTTTTTAATTCCTAAAATTTAATCATGGACAAATTAGGAATTCAACTTTCGCACAAACAAACCATAATATTTTTGTAATTACAGTAAATGTTAAATAAGCACGATGAAAGCTAAAAATTGTGGTTTAAAAGTTTCCTGTATATGAAATATTTTAAAACGTTAAATAAATTCAAATTGATTTAGCAAAATTCATTTTAATAATTTAGGCATAATCAGAAAAGTTGAAAAAATTAAACATAATTAGTCATATTTTGTATGGTTATTATTTTCATTTATACATATAATAATATACAACATTAACTTTATTAATTATACATAAGTTATAAAACTGAATTTTGCTAAATTAAATTATAATATACAATATTTAAGTTGTAATATACAATATTAACCGTGAAATATAATTCACCAACTACACTTTTCATTCATTCTTTAATAATTCATATTATATATTAATTATCAATTGGAAATTAAAAATAAATAAATTCGAAGGAAAAGATGCTATATTAAAATATATAATGCAAAGAATTAATTTTTATCCAACAGAAGTTTCGAATAAAAAAAAAACGAAAAATTTTCCAAAAATGGAAATATTGTCGCCATACTTTTTAACATATCGAATGAATCATTTAGTAGAAGTATTAAAAGAGCAAGCAAAATTATTTTTTTTATTTTTTATTTTCTTTCTTGTTTATATCCTATAGAAATTTTAAAAAAATTGCATTAAAATAAATTTGCTTAAAATGTTACTGTCATCGTTTTTTAAGGATGGGAAAGAATGAATTTGAAACGAAAATTAAATTTAAATAAAAATGGACCATTTATTAAAATGAAATTACTATATATATTACTGTTATTATCATACCTCAAATATATCAGTCATTTATTTACCAAAATATTTCAAATAAATTCCGATTTTCTTTTTTTTCTTTTTTTTTTATTTCCCCCAAATCCTAACATATAGTTCACACATCCTTTCCTTGCAATTTTTTTTTTCATCTTTTTTTTTAGCATTAAATGTTAGGCGTTTTTAATAATTTTAATTTAAAAAAATAAAAGTTTTGGGATAATTTTTCAAATATTTTCCAAATGTATTATTTAAAAAGTATTGTTTCAATTTGTACTATGCTATAAGTAATGTCTATAAAATTGGACTTTTTTAAAAATTTTTTCAGTGAGAATATGGGCAAAATAGGAGGGATTACAATTTTTGTTTAGTGGGAAAAATGACATAAAAAACATTTTAAAGTGCACAAAAATGACTCATGCAAATATAAATATTTCAAAACATTACAGTTTCTTGTTATTATTACTGTTATTGTTATTTATTATTATTATTTGTTATTATTATTACTATTATTATTATTATTGTTATTATTATTATTTATTATTATTGT
>NW_018108428.1:79059-82524 GCF_000183805.2 Loa loa | reverse complement strand
ATTATCATTGTTTTAATAACAAAAATGAAAGTTCTTCTTGCAACTGGATAGATATATGGACATGACATGTATGCTAGAAGAAATGATTCGAATTTTTGCAAAATCTTATTATCAGCACTGGAATTGATATCAAAATGAAAAAGTCTTCATCAATTCTACGATGATAAAATTACTAAAATACATAATTATCCAGAAATGAATAATTCATTTATTAATTATTATGGACAACATTCATTCCATATTTAAAGAATTTGCTTACTTTTTTTTTCTTGAGTATATAACACATAATTGTTAATATTTTAAATATAAAGTGAAAAAAAAAGTATTCACCAATTATTGTTCTTTAAATTTAATTATCTTTTGTTTTAACAAATTTGAATTGCAAATTTCTTAAATTTAACATTTCTCTTAGTGAAAATAATAAATTTTTAAACTTTAATAGCATCTTTTTGATGAAAGTAAATTATCAAAATTTTCAAATTTAATATTTTTCATTCCATTAAAACATCTTATTATCGCATAATTTACTTATATATACTATAAAGCAGATAATTGAATTAGGAAAAAAAAATTAACCTTTCCATAAAAATTTTTTTTTCCTTTCTTGCTCAATATTATACTGTATTTGTTGTAAATAAAAGAATTCAATAAATGTAAATTTTTATTAACTCAAAATTTGAAACAACGATCAAATCAATTTCTCAATAAAAAATATAAAATGATATTATCAATTAATTATCAATTTCTGATAAATATAACATTTTACAAAAATTATTTGCATTTTTAGATGACTGTTTGTTATAATTTGCAATTATCAAACTCAAAACCATGGACACTTTTTCTTATTTTATTACGATGGCGTGGAAGTATTTGGAAACTTGTGCTAATTGAACTTATCGTATTTTTATCAATGTTTTTATCAATTAATATATTTCTCAATAATATACTTCCAGAAAATATACGGAAGTATAATTTTATTTAAATCTTTTAAATAATTAATTCTACTTCTTTTTTTGATTTTTCTTTTTGCCGTTTTTTTTAACATTTCATTAAAAATTGTTAATTTAAATGTTTTTATTTGTTTCTTAAAATTAAATAATGTAATATAGAAGATATTGATTGATTGATTTATTTATTGAAAATTTGCTTCATACATTATTGATTATTTATTTAATGCAAAAAGGAATAAAAGTATAATTGTAGTAATATGGAAAGTTTTAAAATTTATCAAATTAATTTTTTTATTATAAATTTTATTTAACTTTTTTTTTTTTTTTAAAATGATAATTATAGAATAGTTGCGGAAATAACAGAATGGTTTAAATCACAAGAAACATTTAAAATGATACCAATTGAATTTATGCTTGGTTTTCTTGTTCAGGCAATTATTACACGATGGCAAAAAATGATTTATCATATTGGTTTCATTGATAGGTTTGCGTTATAATTGTTTTAATTTTTTTTTTTTAAATTCTTAAATTATTCAAGTTTTTTTTGAAAATTTTTTTTGTTCAATAATAAATTTACAAATTAAATTTAAAATTTTCGATTTATAATTTGCTCTGTCTTTTTTTCTTTATTTTATTTTTATTCTTGATAATTTTACTATTTGATTTTTTAAATTAATTAATTATTTTCCAATGAATTAATTTGCTTTCCCACTTAGGAAATGCATTTTTTCCTTTTCTTTTTTAACTTTTACAATTATAATAAAGAAGTAATAAATGGTATTTTCAGAAGTTTTATTTATTTTTTTAAATTTTCAACAAGATCTTTATCGTTTTTTATCTATTTTTATATTTTTTATTTTTTTAAATTAACAAGAGAGCAATTATGATCAATTAATTAATTATCAACAATCAATATTTCTATCTTTTATTATTATTGTTTCTTTTTTTCTTTTTTTACAGTTTATCATTAACAGTATCTGGTTATATTCATATTAATACGGATTACGGTCGTATGATACGGCGTAATATTGTCCGTTATATTTGTTTAGCTCAAGTACTTGCATCACGAGATTTTAGTATTGCTGTACGAAAACGATTTCCCACAATTGATTCTATTGTTTCAGCTGGTGAGATGTTAATAATTTTTTTTTTTTATCAATATTTATATCAGATATTAAATCAAAATAAAATCATTGAAAAAAAAAAAGAAAAATATATCTAGGGTTAGGGAAAATTAAGCTTTTAACATACTTAACATGATAAAAATTTTGCTTATTTATTAATTAATTTAATTCATCTATTTATTTCAATTAATATGATCGGCTTAATATTATTTGATTAGCAAACAAATGAGGCAATAATTTAATCAAATTAATAAATGACAAAGAAATAATTTGTTAAAACAATGAAATAATTTGTTAAAATTATTTCAAAAATGCAACTTTCCTCGCATTTTGCTGCGCTCATTTATTAATTAACTTAATTCACTTATTCCTTTCAAATAAATAATCAAATAAAATTTATACTTACAAAAATTCATACTTTTTAAATGACTAGGTAAAATCTATTTACGAAATATTCTTTAATTATTTTAATTAAACTAATTGGCTTGAATTCCATTTGATTATTCGACAAAATGAAGCTATTACAATTTAATCTAATAGATAAATGATAATTTTACGATTCCTTTCGGAATTCTGTTTTCCTCTTCCTTGCTTGTTTATAAATCAGCTCAATTCATTTATTTATTCCAATTACCTAAAATGATTAAAGTAATTAGCTTGAATTTAATTTGATTATTAAATAAATGAAGTCATTGCAATCAAATCCAATTGATAAATGATAATTTTAAAATTACTTTAAAATTTTTATTTTAATCTCCGTTTTGCTCACATGATTTCTATTTCATAATGATTGCTTAAAAGCTTTTTTCTTTTTTAAAAAATAAAATTTTTTAAAATTTCATCGTTTCATTTTTGGTTTCATGTTACCACATGAGAAGATAAAATTCGATCAAGTTGATTGTGATTTTGGATCAAAATATTGGTTACCTATACAATGGGCACTTTCTATTGTTTGTACCTCTCGTCAAAGACAATTAATTGACAGTGATTATTACTGTGAACGCATTTGTGAGGTGTATTTTTTTATTTTATAATTTTATATTAGCAATTATTATATGATAAATTTTTTATGATAAAAATTTAATCCAATTTATTTTCAGGAAATTAGATGCTTCCGAAATAATTTAGCTAATTTACGGAAATTTGATTGGGTACCATTACCGTTAGCATATCCTCAATTAGTATATCTGGCAATACATGTCCACTTTTTTATAATACTTATTTCAAAGCAAGAAATTATCCTATCAGCGGCACAAAATAATACGACAGAAACGTCACGTACCATAGCAATTGTTAGCAAATGAATCCATTTCACTTTTTTTTTTCTTTTCCTTTCTTTCTTCCACTTATTTTTTGGAAAATTTTTGTTGAAAAACGAAAGAAAAAAAAAA